>NC_143016.1:123775733-123870733 GCF_055824585.1 Amblyomma mixtum | reverse complement strand
AAAATTCATACCGGATTTTTCAATAGGGAGGGCTCTTGATTGAAGTTGTCCCTTTCGGGCCCTTCATTACACGTGTCCATATTCGCTGCTGAGTTTCTAGCGATTCAGTTGGCCTTATATAACGGCCTCCGATTGCACTCGAAGGTTCGAGGGATCGCTTCCGGGCTGTTCTCTAAGATTTTTCATTTCACCCCATGTTAAAGAAGTGTGCTTTCCCTGGATACTGGAACTCACTCCAAACACTAAGCTCACGAGCCTCTACTTAGTGCAGCGGTGTTTCAACATTTGGCATTTTACATTTGGCATTCAAGCCTAGTTCACGGCATTGCCAGGTGTCTGTCTATGACCTTCTTGCAGTGCCAAATTCCACAACTAAACCTTTATTTGCTTCGATCGCAGTTCAGACTGCTAACTTGTGAAGCATGTGACAAAATCGAAACACTAGACTCCTTTGCTAGTTATAATTCGCAACTTTTTTAGCACAAGATTCAACCTGGACTACATTTAATGAGTCAATGTTTCAAATCTGTCTGACTGTTCAAGGCACCCTGGCCAATCGTGCAACTACAAAAGAGGACAACGACCACACCCACTTTGAACCCACCGTGTTGCTTCGCTTTCGGCTTTGTTTCGGTGGTTTGGCTCCATGCTGTATGTTACTATCCGTTGGAGCAGTTGTGGCACGATTCCCGACCAGCGAACGCTTTTCAGTATCAGTACGTTAGTGCTACAGAAGACGACGATGTGAGGAATGTAGGAGAGAGGACAACGAAGTCGGCGATCTTTGTCTGTGCCAGCCGCACATCAAGCACGGAGTCCTGCTGTTCCCTCTCCTCCCCGTTGGAGCTGCTTCTACCACGGACTGCCTCTGCGTCTTCTGGCCGTCTTCAAATTTTGGTGAGGCCGTTCCGCGAGTGGGGGATTTGGCCAGGTCTTTCCCCCTTTCGATGTAGGTTCGAAGGATTTGTAGGTTTTCCGCCATGGCTATGTCTTCCCCGGGCTCAGGTCCGGTAACCTGGTTCGCCAGTTTACCGGCTGAAAATCTGCCGCTACCATCTTTTTAGTCAAAACGGTGTAAAGCTAATCCCTGTGGCGCTGGTCCCTGTAGGAGATGGAGTAATTAAAATAAAAAAACTCTCGATTGATCCAGGAGCAGCTGAAGGCAGCCACCAGCCACTATCTTGAGATTTCGGAGGTGCGACCATTTGGCAAGAGAGGAATTCTATGCAAATCGGCTCACTTGGATTGCGTTGCTGATTTGCTGCAGTGCACCTCTTTCGCCTCACTACCGGTGAAGGTATTCATTCCAGAGCAGCTAGCCTGCGTAAAAGGAATTATCCGCGGTGTGGATCCTTCCGCTACAGCAGGGGAAATTCTTGCAGACTTTCATGACGCCGGTGTTGGCATCCTTTCAGTTTACCGCTGCAGCAGAGAGGCTGGAGGCTCTCGAACACCAACGGAGTCGGTTATTGCAACATTCGCAGGGTACTCTTGTCCGTCCGAGATCAAAGTTTGGCCTATTGTGTACCGTGTAGACCCACTGCAGCCCCGTCCTTTACAATGTAAGAATTGCTGGCGGTTCGGTCACAGTGCCAAATCTTGCAAGTCCGCAACGCGCTGTCGCGTTTGTGGCGGTGATCATGCACACGCTATTTGCACTTCTGAGTCGCTTAGCTGCTGTCTTTGCCACTCTGATCACACAGCTGACGACCCCACCTGCCCCAAGCGTGCCGATGAGCAGAACGTCTTGGACATTATTCAGCGTGACAGGTGCTCGCGCGCTGATGCATACGCCCGCCTTGACAGACGGCAGTGCTCATACGCAAGTATTGCCCGCACGTCCACTGCTGATGTGGAGGCAGCCTTAACTAAGTCCGTTGTTGCTGCGGTGGAGAAGGCTGTTGCTGGCGTACTTGACCGCATGATCAGTACGTTCAGCGACGCCTTGTCCCAGGTCATTTCCGCGCAGGCTGCTTCATCGGCTTTAAGTAACCTCAACTCGTCTACCTGTCCTTCCTCCTCTGCCACTGCTGCTATTCAGCCCACCACCCCTTCTACCTCCACGTCCGTGGATGTAAATGACTCTGACCAAGTCCCCCTCTCTAACGCTTGTGAGTCAGATGTTGAAATGACTACTCCATCTCAGAAGCGTCGTGTTTCCTCTTCTCCATCGAAATCTGACCATCATCATGGTAAGACTAAGAAAAGTTCGCCTGGAATTTCAAAGAAAACAGATGTGTTGAAAGAGGCTGTTGCGGCTACGTTTTTAAAGCAATAATCATGGCGGGAATATCTGTTCTACAGTGGAATTGTCGCTCTATATCATCTTCTTTCCCCGATTTACAGCAGCTTATACTAAAACATAGTCCAGACATTATTTTAATACAGGAGTCGTGGCTCAATCCTAATCGCCCATTTGCAATTAAAAATTTCTCCGTTTTTAGAAATGATCGCCCAAACGGCAGGGGTGGGGGCTTACTAACATTGATTTCAACGAAACTGTATCATCGTGCTAAAGTGTCTCACAAAATTATGAGACCTGATTGTGAGATACTTGCCGTTGAAATCATTATTCCGCAGTGCGCCCCTGTTACGGTGGCAAATATCTACTTCCCCGCAGGAGTCCGTAGGACGGATGAGCTCGATGCGTTACTGCGCATCAGCAGACGAGTAGTTCTAGCTGGGGACTTCAATTCTCATCATGTAATTTGGGGTTTCAGATCAGACTTTAGCGGGAAATTACTTTGGTCTTGGATGTCAGCAAACGGCGTGTGCTGTTACAATAGTCGCGCCATAACTTACATGAGGGCTAATTCTCGATCAGCAATTGATTTAACGCTAGCAGTTAATAGTACAGCGGTATCTTCGTGGTGTACAGTTGACTGCGGTACGTCCAGTGACCACTCCCCAATCACTTTCACTATTGCGTGCAGTCCAGTCAGGGCGACTGGTTCGCCACAAAAATTTATAAATACTACACTGTTCAAGAACCTCCTAGGTGAGGCCCTCTCGTCTGTTTCCCCCTCCGATAAATCTGACGGGGGCCCTCTGGTATTAAATTCAGTGTTAGACGCCTCTCGGCGAGCAGTCTTTACAGTCCGGTCAGGCGTTGTAAATAAGACTCCTTCCAGTTGGTGGAATGACGACTGCGAAAAAGCCTATCGTCGAAGGAAAGCTGCATGGAAGAGTCTAACGCACAACCAGTGCCCAAAGAACTGGATAAATTACAAATTCTTTGCAGCCTCTTTTAAAAGAACAATATCTAAGGCTAAGGATGATTACAATGCCAGCCTGAACACCTATCTGTCTAATCCTGTCAACCGGAAGTCTCTTTATAGATTCATGGAACATACTCATGTGCTGCCCTCTTCTCACATCTCTCAGTCCACAGTATTGCCACCTCGGGACGAAAAAGATATACTAGAGTCCATAGCTCAAGGCCTTGCTGTGCGTTTTCAAGCTCGCACTACCTTTCCATCAACCCCGTTTCATTTGGGTGGAGACTTCACTAAGGTATCTGCCTCTGATTTAGCGTCCGTAGTTAATTGCCTGCAATCTGCTGCCCCTGGGATTGACGGAGTAACAGTTGGCATGCTTAAAATCCTAATGCAAGATTTTGCCCCGTACTTCTTGCAGATTGTGAACTGGTCTTTGGAAAAAGCCTGGATTCCACAAAATTGGAAAACAGCGAAAATTATTTTACTGCTGAAAGAGCAGGGGAAGGGTTTTGATCTCGACAATATTCGGCCGATTGCTCTCACATCAAATTTGGTTAAGCTTGTAGAGCGGGTAGTCTTCAGCCGCCTCACGAGTCATATTCTGAGTATTCAAGGTTTTAGCGAGGCTCAGATTGGCTTTCGCCGGGGGTGTTCGATTTGGACCGCGCACATAGACTTGGAGAGCCGTATTAAGGTTGCTATGAGGCAAAATGAGGTATCAGCTCTGGTTACTTTAGATATTGCAAAGGCTTACGACAGCGTTGAACACAGCATTTTGCTTCATAAACTGGCTAATGTACAACCTCCTTTGTACCTATTTGCGTGGATAGGAGAGTTCTTGAAGAATAGAGCGTTCTTTTGTTCTAAGGGTACGTTAACTTCTACAACATACGCCCAGTCTAGAGGTGTCCCACAAGGCTCCGTTCTTTCACCGTTATTGTTTAACATACTAATGCGTGATATCCCTATTCACCCTGCCGTCAAAGTTTATGTGTATGCGGATGATATTGCTTTTTTCGCTTCTGCCAAAGACATTCATATCCTGTACCAATTACTGCAAGAGTATTTAAATGCTCTGGAAGTTTGGCTAGACAGCATAAAGTTAACTTTAAATGTGAACAAGTGTGCCGTCCTTGTTTTCCCACAAGCAACCCCTCTTTACATCTCTCTGTCGTATCACTCTATCCTCATCCCGCAAGTTGATTCAACAAAATACTTGGGTATAATATATGACCCGCATTTAGACTGGCGGCCACACATTAGAAGCATTGCGCTTAAGGGTGAGCGTGCCCTCGGCCGGTTGGTGAGGATCAGCAACAAAAAATTCGGTATGCGACGAGACACTCTACTACTTCTTTATAAGACCTATGTACGGCCAATCCTCGAATTCGGCTCCGTTCTCTTTTCTGGGTGCCCAAAGTATAAGCGTGAACCCCTGTTTCTTATGGAGCGACGCGCTCTGCGCCTTTGCTTAGGTCTGCCTAAATCAGTAGGTAATGCTGTGCTGTACTTGGAGGCGCGGATACCTGATCTCAATTCCCGGTTTGAGCTTATCACTGTGCGGACATTTTTAAGGTCTTTGGAGCCTGTTCCTGGATTGGCTAACCCTATATTTACAACGAACCCAACTCTCTTCTTTGGTACTCCCTGGCCTCGGTATAAGCTCCCTCAGGTGGTGTTCACTAACTCCCTGCTGTCAAATATTTCTGTATCAGTGAGATCTTTAGTACTTACTGGTCAACCACAGGCGGGCTGACACGGCGGTCTTCTTTGACAACACCCTCTCAAGGAATGCTAAGAACCTGCCCGCCAATATGTTAAATGGGCTCATAGAGGAGTACCTAGACAATTTTCCTAACCATATTGCCGTCTATACAGATGCCTCCCAGCAAAATGAAAAGGCCGCTATTGGTATTTACTCAAGGGCTCTTGATTGGAGTTACTCATTTCGGGCCCCTGACTATACCCCTATTTTTGTAGCTGAGTTCCTGGCCATTGAGTTGGCCTTAATAAGGATTCCCTGCAGTGTCACTCGGGTTATTATACTCTCAGACAACCTTTCTGTTTTGTCAGCGCTCGAAACCTCGAGTGATACTCCTATGAGCCGTTCCCATCAATTTTTTATTCCTCCACATGTTTCAGAAGTTCGCTTTCACTGGGTCCCTGGGCACTGTGGCATTGTTTCTAATGAGAGGGCTGATTTTTTAGCGAAGTCTGCCCTTGATGGTCCTATTGTCCCTTTCGTCCCAAATACTATTTACTTGACTTTAGCACGCTTTCAGCGATTCCAGCGTTTCCACACCTTGAGCCATGAGCCTCTCCTCGCTGCAGCGGATTTTCAACACCTGGCATTTCCTTGGAGTGTGCGGATGTGCAGTTCGAGGCAATGTGAGGTGTCCATGACCCTTTTGCGCTGCAGGATACCGCGGCTAAATCTTTATTTATGCCGATCGGGGCTTTCGATATCCAACCTTTGTGAGTCTTGTGGCGAAATTGAGTCTATAGAACATTTTTTACTCTCCTGCAGGCGGCTCGCTGCTCTCCGTAGAATTTGCTTGGAGATCCCCCTCGCTCGGCTTGGGCTTCCTCTATCTATTCCTCTCTTATCCTTCGGGGCAAGCGCCAAGGGATATGCCCTGAAACCAGTGTTCGATTCTATTCACAATTATATAATTTCATCTGGTAGATTCCTCTGCTAGAATGTGAATTCACAACTTTTCTTTCTCCGTATTTTTTGTATTGTACAAATTCTAGCTCTGTGTCCCAAATTTTATATTTAATTATACTCCATTCCCTGTACTTAAGTGCGTTTGTATCCGCTATGCACCCTGGCCAATCCCCCGCCGTGGGTATGTGCCATTCAGCCCGAGGACATCATCATCATCATCATCGTCGGCCCCGGACGTTCTTGAGAGCCTTCCCAACCGCCTAGGGCATTAGCGCGTCTTTACACCGGCGTGACATCTGGGGAAGTGCTGGGTAAATCTTTCATGTACTGGACGCCACCATCAACCCGCGATTCAAGCAGAGGCCGATCACCCCAGGTAGACAGACACGCCAGTTCACCAGGGCAGCCGCCGACTACAACGCCTCTCTCCTGTGTTCGGGCTGCTCCCCGACATCAAGTCAACAAGGAGTGCCGGTGCTGCTACAATATATCCTTCTCCACCACCAGTGGGATCCACCGCGTTCCCACAGCCTACCTCATGAGGATGCTGACTGGCTGGACCAGTTCGACCGGATGGCCACATTCAATTCTTGGGACGGGGACTCCAAGATGCGGGATGTCTAGTTTCCTCTCGAAGACTCTGCAAGGACACGGTACTTGAACCATGAATGTTGCCTCCGAACATGGGAGATATTCAAAACAGAATTTCCCCAGGCATTGACCGTACGTTCCGCAAGGAGAAGGCCGACTTTCTTCTGCAGAATCGCATCCAACTTCCGAACGAGAGTATGGTGGTGTACGTGGAAGAGATCACACGCCTCTTCCGTCGAGCAGACCCAAGCATGTCGGAGGAAAAGAAGGTGCGGTTGCTGATGAATCACCTGCAACAGTAAATAACTACGTCAAGGAAGCAACGTCCATTGAGAAATCACTCGACATGCGGGTCAGCAGTACGTGCACACCAACGCATCGATGCTCTGCGCCCGTACTGAGGGAATCTGCATAACCTCAGCAGAATCATTGCGTGAGTTCATTAGAGCCATTGGAAGGGAAGATCTGGCGATGGCTTTGCAGCAGACCTCTGTTCAGCCGCAAATTGCGTCATTTACGAATGTCATTCGCGAGGAGGTGCAACAAGCACTGCGTTCGTCGCAGCTTCATGCAACCACTCCACCGCCGCCACAAACACTCAGTTATGCTGGCGCCGCAAGCCTCGATCGACCTCACGATACAAAGCACCTACGCCAGCCATTTATCAGCTTCCACCTTCCTAGTCGAACATTGTCCAGCGACCTAGGCCTCGCAGAGCTGACATCTGGAGAACCCCGGTCCACCGACCGTTGTGCTACCATTGCGAGAAACCTTGGGCATATCTGGCGCCCGCTGCTTGCAGAGCGACCACGGGAGATAGCAGATTACATCGCCCACGCGGACTCCGGCCAGCGCCGCATCTCCCGATCACCATCTCCGCGCCGCTACAGTTCTCCGCTACCCAGCGACCAGGGCCAGCCTCTGGAGGTGCAGCTGCTCGACAACAATACAAGACCCTCCAAGCCCCCAGGCACATCGCCAATGCCGTGCAACACATCGATCCCGGTGACCCACGAACAACAGCATGTTAAGACAAGCCGACAACCCGCCGTACTTCTTCGTAACCACGCCGCATCCCTTCGACGCACCAAAGCCGCGATCGGACTCCTAGGCTGTGCCGCAAGACGCCACCACCGGCTGATATAGATGTTTCAGTATACGGAACCGCCGTAACTGCTTTAGATGACACTGGCGCTGATTATTCTCTACTCAGTAGACAATTCGCCGCTGTGCTCAGAAAGATTGTGACAGCTTGGGACGGCGCGCAGTTATGTACCGCTGGAGGACATGAAACGCCGATAGGAACGTGCAGGGTGAGGGTCACGGTACAAGGGCAAACCTTCCCAGCAAAGTTTTTTGTCCTAGCTGATTGCTCTCGTGATGTTCTCCTGGGTATGAACTTCCTAACGGACAACGGCGCTATCATCGACCTGCAGTCAGTCCCAGTCCATCCAGTTTTTAACAGAGAATGCCGTTGAAACCTCATATGCCCTGCCGTCGGCGCTCCATATTCTTGACGAGCAACGTGCCTCCCCGCTCCAGTATACTGGTCGGTGTCGGTTCACATACCATCCGAGACACTGAAGGTATATATATAGTCGACAGTAAACAGCTTTTGCTTATCGACCGCCGTATTGCAGTACCTCGGGCGGTAGTGTATCTGGAAGACGGCAAAGCTGATGTACTCCTGATTAACTTCAGCAATGAGCACCAGCACCGGAACAAGGATGACTGTCGCTTACAAAGATGCCGTCACTGATTCTAAGTGCGCACAAAGCCTGACTCGCGCCATTGCCGCGACAACAACAAGGCATGCTGCGTGACCTGCTTGATCGCTACAGACACACATTTGCATCGTCTCCGAGCGTCGGCAGGACACAGCTTGCATTATTACGGACGACACAGCACAACCACTGCGACAGTCACCCTACCGTGTTTCCTCTAGAGAACACGACCCCATCAGCACGCAAGTAAAGGAAATGCTTGATAACGACGTCATTCGACCGTCTAGGAGCCCCCGGGGCCGCACCTGTCGTGCTCGTAAAGAAAAAGGACGGAACATTGCGGTTCTGCGTTGATTACTGGCGACTGAATAACATCACTAAAAAAGATGTTTACCCTTTGCCCAGAACCCACGACGCTTTGGATCGTTTACGCTACGCCGAGTATTTCACCTCCATGGATTTGAAGTATGGGTACTGGCAAGGGACGGCGAGAAGACGGCATTAATCCCTCCAGACGGGTTGTAGGAGTTTCAGGTCATGCCATTTGGCCTTTGCTCCGCCCCAGCGACCTTTCAGAGGCTGTTGGACACAGCCCTCGTGGACATGAAATGGCAAGTTCGTATACCTGGACGATGTTAGCGTATTTGCCCAACTTTTGACGAGCACCGCCTCGCGGTGGCGAAGGTGCGTTAGCGCGTCTTTACACCGACATGGCACCTTTTCATCAGCGACACGGCCGTCGTCTCCACAGGGCCCCGGCGCCAGCCCTCTGGCACCCGCCGAGAACCCAACCACCTTTTTCGCAGCGACGTGTTCGAGGCCAATGAAGATTGGCTGGAGATCTTCTTGCGAGTCACCCGTTGCAACAGCTGAGCGACGAGCGCGAGCTAATAAATAACCCGTACTTTTTTTTTTTTGAAGAGTTTGTCTGTCCTGGATACCTTCTTCAGCGCCGACCGTCGGGGAGAACCAGTAAACCAGCGTATGAACGAAAGTGTGCGCATGTATTTTGAAGACATGGCCCGTCTTTTCAAGCGTACTGACGCAAACATGCCGGAGGAACACCAGCTTCACCTTTTTGTCCGTGGGGTTAAGGAGCTGTTCGCAGGCCATATGCGCAGCCCATCGCAATCGGCTGCGAAATTTCTTACGGAGGCGGCCACTATGGATAACGCTCCCTCAACGAACCCGGTAATACAATCGGGACATCAACAGCATGGGGCTCGAAGCCTTTTCGCCATGCCCCCGGTGGCAGTGCAGACACCTTGCGCGAATTGTACGAACTCGGAACGGTTCTTGTTGCCCCAGGATGCTCCGCTAGCAGCGCTGAGTGAAGTCGTCAAGGAGAAGAAGGGCTGGCAGGTTGTGCAGGAACCTTCTGTCCCGATTCGACAGCCCGGCTCGATGACAGACCTGTCTGCATGACAGACAGACAGATGTCGATGACAGAGAGATAGATGTCGCATGGCTGGCTATGGTCAACCCGTCGCATGGAGTGAGCAACATCGGTCTATGGCACGGAACTGCCCCTGGCTACGGTCTTATTACCTCTACGCCTGCCTTCAGCAACATCGGCCCATATCACGCAACTGCCCTGCAACTGCAACTGCCCTAGCACAACCTCGAAAGTCGGATTTGTGGCGTAAGCCGGACGTAGGCCTTCTGCTACCACTGTAGGGAGGCTGGTCATCTCTGCCGAGCATGTCCATACCGCCAAGTGTACGGTATTCACCGCTTTGAGATGCACAGAATCTCTGGACGCGCCAGAACCCTGTTAACTAAGGAAGGCGCGCGTCCCTTTCGGCTTCGCCTCTGCGCTTCCAGCTCCGGCCGCCAGCCCAACTGCGCTGGCTGTGTCCGCCGAGTCTTTGTCGGATGAGTGGATGGATAGCGCTCCCTTTGAAACGAGATGATGGCAATTGCCACCATGCTCAGCTTTTCTTTCCTTATTTTCGTTCAACTGTATTGTCAATTTTCATTTAAGATTCGCCATCTTCTTTACCTACGGTTTTCTACACTTCTAACCTTATGTGTCACATCGCTGCTTTTCAGCCACCAATCCTCCAATCGCTTTTTGCTAACTTCCACTGCAGATTTATTTAAATGACCATTGTTATCACTGTGCCTGCATCGACATCCGGATGGATGCCATCACATTTGAGTATGAGATGTTGAATTGTTTTCTTAGATCTATCTACCACTAACGCCAGCCGAAAAACTGACGTCAGGTAAAGCCGCTGACTTCGAGATGTGTCAAGGTGCTCCATCGCGAAACTCCCTGCCAACGACTATACCTGGATAGACTGAGGCAGCGGACAGCACTCGCTGGTTTATGGTTTATTGGGGTTTAACGCCCCAAAACGACTGAGGCTATGAGAGACGCCCTTTTATTGGTCCTCTCAAAAAAGAGGTAAAAAAAACATAAAAGAACGAGAGGATGCCTGGACCAGCAAAGTTTGCCAGGCTTAACGCCAATTCAAAATAAATGAAAAATAACTAAAGGTTCCAAAGAAGAAAAAAAAATTAAGCGAAAAACAGAGCATTAAAAAAAACTCATAAGAAAAGAAAACAAAAGTCTCGTCATAATAAGTTAGACGCAGGCAGATAGCCAAAGCACAGCGTGCACTCCGCGAAATAAATAATAATAATAATAAAAAGAAAACCCAAGTCACTGCAAAGTCATTGTCACCGTAACAGTCAAAGAAAGCACTGAGCGCCGGCCACAAAATAAAAATCAGAAAAATATAAACATAATCAAGACAAAAGAAAAAAACCGAAGTCACAGTCACGCAGTCAAAAGAGTCGCAGTGACACAGTCAAGGACGTAGTCACAGTCACAGTCACGCCACGACAAAGCCACCTATGCTCAATAAAGGAGCACGGGGCGCTCCGCTGTGCAAAGCTTGGGGAAGAGAGAAAGCGTGAATAATTTGGAATTGTACTACTTATGAGGTGAACCATTTGAAGGAGAAGAGCACAAACAGCAGGGTTTCGGAGAAGGGAGGGGTAAACAGATGGTGTGATGTCCGATGAGCAAAGAGATTTTAAACGAGAAACTAAAGAAGCAGTAACGGAACAGTCCCGGAAGTAATGACGGATATTTTCACATAACAATCCACAGGAACAAGTTGAAGACGGAGACAGGCCAAATCTTTTAAAATAGAACGGAAATCTACCATGCCCAGTAAGTAACGTTATTAGAGGATTCCTGGGTAGACGAATAAGGGGAATGTTAAGTGTATCAGGGATCCAGTTGAATAGTTCAGTGCCACCATTATTCTCGCGCCAAAAAATGCTCCATAAAAGAAGTGAAGAATGATGCAAACGGGAACGAACGCAATGGCGTGAAAGGGTAGAAATATATAAACTTCCAAACTGGCCGTCAATACCAGCAGCTTGGTCGGCTAACTCGTTTCCAAAGATTCCAGAATGACCCCGGATATGAAATAAAAGAAATGGGGCTAAAGAAGACAAACGATAGAGATCTTTCTTAATTGCAATAATAGTCGGATTGTAAGAAGTAACTGAAGACAGCGCAGAAAGCAGAGATAGAGAATCAGTGTAAAAATGAACAGGCGTAGAGGGAGGGTTGTGAATAGCATAAACAACAGCAGAATGAAAGGCTACAAGCTCAGCGGCATAGGCGCTAGAGGGTGGTTCTAAAGATAGACGGTGTACATGGACAATGTTTTGTGTTGAGCTAAGAACAACAAATGCTGCACCAGCTAAGCGAGGAGTGAAAGACCCATCAGTGTAAATATGCAGGGCACGTTGACAAGAAAAGAATACAGCTTCTTGAAAACTAAGTTGAACAAAAGAAAATTTAAATTTTAATCAGGGATGGTCTGACCAGGGATCAAATAAAGGTTGAATGTGAGAGGGATCAGAAAAAGTACTGCCGTACACTACAGATTGACGTAACGTGAAAAGCATAAACTCTGCGCATAACTGGTCCAGATAGATAGGCAGAGGAAGAACGTTCGCAAGAACATGAAGAGCAGTGGTTCGCGTATTATGATAGGCACCAGTAAGAGCCAGAAGGGGAATTCGTTGAAGCGATAAAACACGATCTCAGCCGAGAAAGGGGGCAATGAAACCACCAAGCTGGGGCTGCATAGGTAATTGTAGGGAGCATAACCTGATGATAAATTTGGCGCATATGAGAAGGAGAAACACGAAAATGGAAATGGAACCAGTTAAGGAGCTTGGTGGTAGATGCAAGAATTTTCGTTTGCAAATAATTAACATGGGGAATAAAGCTTAAGTACGAGTCAAAGACAACACCTAATAATTTAATACTCGGTTCACACTTGAGACTGTAAGTGTCTAGTCGAATAGTCGGCTTACGCTTATGTAACGCCGGAGCTCCATTAAAAAACAAAACATAAGAACACTTTTCTGGGTTTAACAGAACGCGGGACGTGGTACACCAGTTTTGGATTAAAGTTAAAACATTTGAGCCCAGCGTTGACAACTCGCGGCTAGTTTTGCCAGGGATGAGTACAATGGTGTCATCTGCATATGCCTGAATGTGGATAGGTGAGGGCACAGGAAGGTTTAGGAGATCATATAGCAAAATGTTCCAAAGCAGCGGCGAAAGTGGTGAACCCTGCGGACTGCCGAGGGAAGAAGGCACAGAAAGAGTACAAGAAGGAGATTGATAGGTCAAATGGCGGTTATGAAGGAAAGACTCCAGAAGAGAATATAGATTTCGAGGGCAACGATGCGTTCGTAAAAAATGTAAAACCAGAGGGTGCCAAACACTATCAAATGCTCCTCTGAAATCCAGAGAAATTAGAACCACAGGAATTTTTTGTTGTTTATAACTATGTAAGAACTCCCGCAAATAATATAGAGCCTGAACAGAACTGCGACCATGCGTGAAACCATACTGATTTCTATGAAGTAATTTATTTTGGCGCAGGAAGTAATACAGCCGACCATATATTAAACGCTCGAGCACCTTACCGAAAGACGAATTAACACAGATCGGTCGGTAAGAATTTTTAAGGTGCTTTGGTCTGTTCGGTTTGGGAATGAAAGTAATTCTGCCAATTCTCCATGTCTGCGGAAAGTAACCCAAGTGCAAGGCAGAATTAAAGAGGGAGACGAAAAACAAGGGATGAGCGTTAAACAAGGCGACAACGAAACGGAGAGAGATAAGATCAGGACCTGGAGAAGACGACAAATCTAATGAATTGATGACAGCTACAGAGACGCCGCAGTGAAGGGCTCCGGAAATTTCGACCACCTGGGGTACTTTAACGTGCACTGACATCGGGCCTCTAGAATTTCGCCTTCAAGAAATACAGCCGCCGCCGCCGGGATCGAACCCGCGTCTTTCGGGACAGCATTCGATACGCTGCACCCAATTTGCATGTGACTGAGGTTATTAACCACGTTGCTGATTATTCTATATTGAGCAGTGCATTTGCTTGAGAGCTTAAAGAAGTTCTGACTCCGTGGACAGGAACCCATATCGGCCCCACTAGTGGCCACCTAATTTCCCCTGTCGCATTCTCCTAGGTAGAGTTGGCACTTTTTTCATTTACGTCGGTGAATTTGGCATACTCCTCAAGAGTTCCAGACCGATTTGCTGCAAGTAAAGGGCACTTTGATTTGCAGGACACGCGTGTCACGTTTTCGACCAAACGGGGCGCGGCCCGCTTTGGCTCCAGATAGCCACCATGCAGCAGCGCTTTGCAGATCGTCGAAAATGGCATCACGCTACCACCAAGGGCAGCGTTTTCGTACTTATGCGGAACAGCCTATTTCACGACTACGAGGGCCCGGCGGATGGCATACTCCGCTGCTGCTTAAGCGGGGTCATGAGGTCTCGCTCAACTATAGACGAGACAGCCGTACCCACATCCCCTCCGGACAAACTTTGCAAAAGAATTTCAGCCCCTCGTCAAAGGCATGACTCTCACTTTTCTCCACGATGTTACTGAGTTCCCAGGTTTGTGGACCATGGCAGGCACTAGTGACAATGCTGGCCCGCGCCACGTTCTAAGTCGGCCGAGCACTAGTCGCCACCGTATTTCACCGGATGAGACTACACAAACTCTCTGCCAGCGCCCATAGTTTCTATGTCGACTGCAGGAAGCTTAAAAGGACGTTTACCTGTTTCCCAGGACATATAATGCACTAGACCGATTTGCGTGCTGCCAGACGGCTTTCGTGATGCCTGACAGAACACTTGGAGCGGCTGTGCGTTGTGCGGCAGGCTCTCAAAGTCGCACATCTGAGAAACAAGCGTGTAAATATAATTTTCGCTTTGAGGAACTTCGCTTCCTTAGTTACGTTGTCAGCGCACAAGCCGTTTGCCCGTGCCCAGAAAAGACCGCTGCCGCGTCAGGTTTTCTGCGATCAACTGACAAGAACGACGTTCGCTGCTTTTTATGCCCGAGCTCTCCTATTATAGATGCTTTGTGGAAAATGTTTCGAGTATCGCTGATAGCTAAGCTCATTGACTCGAGGGGACATGCTCTTCCCGTGGAGAAGGGAACAAGAGGCTTCTCCTCGAGCTTCGCAGCAGTCTGCACAGTACTCCGATACTAGGCAATTGAGGGCGTCCGCGGAGTTCGCGGAACTACACTAGGCTAGATGAAAACAGCCAGTTGATACAAACAATATCTCTCTGTCAAAACAAAGGAAGAGCTTCTGAGTCCTTGCACTATTGAAAGACCTTCCACAAGAATTTAGCCTACTTGCAATCTGAGGCGGGTGCTGGATGAAAGCATGAATCCTAATTCGAGATTTTACTACACTGCAAAAAAATTCCGTGAATGTTACGTACAAACTCTGCATAACAGAACAAACGCTTGCTCTGTTGAATCTAAAATGGAGGGTCCATCCGTAACACATTCGTGAAGGTGGCTGGCCGTATTATGCATTTTCTGAAACGTATGACTCGCCGTAACTGTTGGCCCCCGGACTAGGCACCACATGACGTCCCATTTCCGATCTGTGTGGTTTACTATTGTTCGACAATGTCCGCAAACTAGCATGGCAAAAATGAGATTAACCCCATGTGCAAAGGTGAAGATCCGAGGGGGGGTGATAATCAAATTAGACCCAAGAGACGCATAATGTTGCTTCAACGTTGAGGGATTACTACAAATTGTAAGCAACATTAAATAACAAAGGACTTACTCTGCTATAACTTTAAAAGAAGAATGTTGACTTCATTAAAAAATGTTTTCACTGTTCTTAACCACATGACAGGGTAACAATTAATAAATGCATTTAATAAATCATGTAGAAATGCAGCGTAATGAGGTCAAGAGTTAAAAAAACATTTAGACACAGACAATGGTTAGACAACTTCTCTAAATTGAAACTGAATACCAGCTGAAAATACATTACAAACATGATGAAAGTGCACAAGGTGAAAGCCGAATTTCCGTCTGCCGTTTGATAAGGAAACGAACCAATGAGAAAGCCAAAAGCATGGGCAAACAGATTTGTGAATGCAGTGCAATGTAGCAGTCACATCTTTGCTACACAACCATCAATCAAAAACGCTAACTCCTTCACGGATAAAAAAAGCACAGGCACAACAAAATATTGCTCATTGCAATGTTCAATTTATTAGGTACCTATAGCCGGCCATTCATGCCTGGTCTTCCTGCGGATAAATGAAACGCTGCAAAAAAGCAGTGAGCAGCCATAATTGCTCTAGTGACAAGGAGGATGTGCACCGTCGGTGCTGCTCTCTCATCCTGAGTAGGAAATAATAGCTGTTTTTTTCTGGAATGTACTCTGTAAGTGTGAATTTCCTATCCACCTTTATTTATCTTGCACTGACACGACCCATCATGAACTCTGCAGCTTTGACAAACATGCGGGCCAGTCGACAGCTACAGAAGACTGTAGAACCCTGCTAACTTGCAAAAAACCAGTGCTCAGAAAGAAAAATTTGAAAAAAATGAGGAGTTCCTTATACGCACTTTGTTTTATATGGTACAAAGAATGCGGCTAAGACATGGCATGAATATTGTTTTTTTCTGCTCAGTTACAAACTTTCTCGCCTGTGCTAACATATTACTGCAATGTAAATAATGAAACATGCCAGCATTGCACAACATGCTGTAAGACTTACAAAATACATCCCCTGCAAGGCTACCACATGCCTCTTACATGTGGTAATGTTTATATTTACCAAACTATCTAGTCTAAAATGAGACACCAAGCCTCCGACATCTCAAGATGTGTACCTCCCATGCAACTAATTAGAGGGATTGGAGATGCTCCTCCTTGATGGCATTTCATTCGCTGGTGTGGAAGGACCGGATATGAAGGTGAACAACTGGACACCCACTTTTTAAGCAACGTCACAATGAGCAATGTGCCTTGGCTTTTCTTCCATCCAAAAAGTTTTATGTTCCATGTTTACGTAACTGCTTGCATGTGCTCATTTTGGATTGCTGGGAGGTTCTTTTCTTTGTTAAACTAGCTTTAACTCTGGCCTCAGTCCTCTGCACCTTCTTAATTTTTTGCTAGTGTTCACCTTAAGTCATGTGCAAGCTCACGCAGATCTCTACTTTTCTACGTTTCCAACTGTCACATCTTCTCTGCCTTTGTCATGTCCATCACTGCATCCGACGCCTTCAAGTATGCTGTGTATAATCACCTTAACTAATCTGCCTATTACACATGTATTTTTGTTAGCCACCCACTCCTCTCTCCGGCGCCGATAGGCCCTGACAGTAAATAAATGAATTGTAGTCTTAGCTAAGTCTCAGCAAGCATGCATTATGTTCAGTTTATTTTACCATGTTGACCAGTAAAGAGTGGACAGGAAAAAGCTGCTAAGTGGAGCTTGACATGCCTCTCGCCCCTACACTGGAAAGCAGCAGGCAAGGCATACGTAACCACTAACGACAACGGAACATGCCAAGTGCGAAGTAAATCAGTAATGTTCCTCGCATTTATCACGAGGCATACTCTCTGCTCAGTAATTTATTACCCCCTTAGACATTCTGCAAGGAGTGTATACAATGATGTGCCACCACAATACAATGAGAATCATTAACCCTGTGCCAATACAACAGCAAAAAAATTAAAGCCCAATAAATGCATTGCTTACATGCAACCAAGAGGTAAGAATGGGCCAACCTGGCACATATAATGAAAATAAGCTCAAAATAATAAAGAATGACATTTGAGCAGCCGCTCATTCCCCCACCCCCTCCCACAAAAAAACATGAAAAAGGGTCCTCTTCACACGGCACGTTTGAAAGATGCGGCTGTAATATTTGCGAAAGTTTAACTACGTGTGAAATTCAGATATAAATAACGCTAACGCATGCGGTTGGAAGCGAGGCGCCAGGGCGTGCGCAAACAGTAATCGTCTTCAGGTATCGACTGGCTCCACCTCCTGAGGGCCGCTGCTCGACGAATACCACTCATGGCCACGTTCACATCCAACAAGCTTGTAATAAACATTAGACAGGTGTTTATCATGACGCAGCAGCAGCAGCTCATCAGTGCTATTGGCCAGTCCTGAATTTTTTAGCTTGATAAACACAATCATCCACTGAAACGCGTGTCGACTGTTCCTCGCCAGATTCTTGTTCTGCACGGTCGTTTTACTATGCATCGATGCCGCATGGGACAGCAAGCGGTTGTACACTCCACTGCGGCGTACGGGCCGCACACATACACACACCGTAACGATAATACAGCGCGCAGGACGCACGCAGTGAACACGGAAGAACAAAAACCGTTCTAAAGCACCTGTTCACTCAACCAACTCAACACCACACATACTCCGCGCATGGTTCCGACTGCTGGCTTGGCTAGCGCTTCGACTCGTCACGGCCAAGCTGCATGCACTGCGCTCTTGTGGTAACAACGCTCATGAAACGAAAAGAAAATTTTAATATGTAAAACCATTCAAGTTGTCAGCTAAAAAAGCTACGGTAAAATTAAATACGTCTGATATGTTTTCAAGGTGGTGCGCTTTTGCGGTGTCAGCGACGTAAGCATGGATGCGAATACGCGAATGATGCTATGAATTTCCCGTGCAGCTCTGCTAGCCACCACCGTAGCTCTGCAAATGGCATCGTGCTCGGCTTTTTGCGCGGCTAACTTGCCCGCATGAATTTTACTTCCTCCGTGCACACATGCTTGGTGAGGTGAACGGTGGTCGGTGCGAACAGTTTGAAGTTTAATCGACTGAAAATTGCTCAAGGAAAGTCAGCGGCATTCATTTTTATTGTTTCTGTGCATCGCGAGTGACTGGCGGCAGCCACACGGCATCGTCTCCGGTTTGGTGAACTTGTGAGAAGGTGAGCAATTAATTTTGTTCTCAGATTTTGAAAGCGGTTTTTTGTTTCTATTGTAACCCTGTGTCTCGTCACATGTTATGTTCACGGTAACATCAGCACAACGTGCATGCGCTTTCTGTCTCTATTTGAAGTAACATTGGTCGATCAGCGTAAACTTTTGGATTGAATTAAGCACAGGCTGTCCATATTGGTAGTGCGTGTCGAATGTGCTTTGAGATCATTCTGCGCTCGAGGTGGTCTTCTCTGCAACAGTGCTGAAAAGCTGTTTTGTGTTCATGCACCTGCTGTCCTTAAACTTTTCAGTAATCATTCGCGTGGTTGGTTCCTTTGGATCTGGACAACCGGCTACTGTTGCTAGGGACGCCTCGCAGCAGAGCCCTTGGGGACGCCCAGTGGGTCAGCTGTTTGTCCAGGTGCCAAGTTACCAAAGGTACCATTCCAGACTTTTTTTTTTCTGTCCATCAACCTCATATTCCTTGCAAAAATTACAGTATGTAATTAGGCACTAAAAAAATTGGTAACTTATACACATTTCAGGACAGTTGAGAGAAATGAAATTAAAATTGGTTTTTGAGGAAAGGAAATGGGGCAGTAACTGTCTCACTTCTCTCTGGTGGATTCCTGAACCTAAGGGAAGGAATAAACGAGGGAGTCTAGAGAGAAATGCACATGCAGCATCAGTATTCTCTCTGTAGACTTTTCAAAACCTGGATTCATTCCTTCTAGGACAGTGCCAAGCAGTAGGTGAACTACTTGTTTCATTCTCACTGCATTTGCTCAAAGCATAGTATGAAATGCTGTATTTCTTATACCCTGGTTTGCTTTACTTTGAGCAGTAGGTATTGACAATGAACATCAAGGCAACTTCACTCTCATTGCTTGTTGCTGCTTTTAGGTTTCCTCCATGATTTTCTCTTTGCTCAGTCCTGGCCTTAGCATATTTTCTTCTGCTGCTTAGCTTCGAACTATTGGCTAGGTTACATGGTTCTGCTACTTCTATGTTCACTGTGAGGTTTGAGAGCTTGTTGCTGTGTTCTTTTTTTATAAGCATCTTTGTCTTCTCGAGGCTGATTGGCAGTCCGAAACAGGGACCACATGCATTGTTTATGTTAAGATGACGACATGATAGCCTAACACATCGTATCGTTTCCATTCGAGCCCCCTGTGTACTTGCTTTGTTGCACTGGGAGCAAAAAAGTTTAGTGGAAGTCGCAATGAGGCGCACTTTTGTTTAGACTAGTGGCAAAGGTTTACTGTTGCGTCGCAGTAAAGTGCTCCCACCTGTTGCACACGAGTATTTAGATGGCTGTTAAATTCTACTATCAAGGATTTAGCCATTGTGATGTCGCAGGTCTGTTGTGTAGGATTTCAGATCATTGTCTTGCACTGTCCCTGAAGCCTGTTGTGTGTCAGTCACGCCACTATGCTGTTGTATTTCCGTCCAGTGTAAAAAATGTTTTCTGTGATTATGCTAAACGCACAGGTTCATGGGGACGTAAATATTTTGTGTCGCTTCAACCGGGTAGTGCTTCAGAATGAACACATGCAAAAACACATACTGTTAAAAGCCTTGGCTTGTGTAACCCAAGTGTGAGGAGAATACTATTATGGCAGGGATTCTTGCATTGCAACCTTTTAAATTCCTTTTTTGTAAAAAGAATGACGTGAGGTTTCATGAGTTACAGCTCTCTTTCATTGCTTGCTCAGAGAAAGCATTGTAAGTAAGCAGTAGTCGCTTTTTTCTATTGTTCAAGTAGCAGCATCAGCATGCCTCATCATTTTTGTCTTGAATGATTGAAGGTGCTTTCAGAGCATTGCCTTCTTTTTTCTTGTTGTTTATTCAGCATGCAATATTGTGTCTATAGATTGCTCTTTAGCATTATTTTGTGTTCTCCCTAGCAAATTTTAGGCGACCAAATTCAGAAGCACCCTGTATTGGCCTTACATGCTCGCTATTAATGCAGAAGTAATTATATGCCGTACTAAACACCAAATCTACATCCTTCAAAGTGGGTCTAAAAGCTTTTACACGTTTCACATATTTGCTTGGTGTTGGAAGTGACAGCCTCGACTGATAATGATATGCATTAGACACACATTATGCATTTACAGTTAGGACGGAACGAAATGC
This sequence comes from Amblyomma mixtum, assembly GCF_055824585.1. Lineage (NCBI taxonomy): Eukaryota > Metazoa > Arthropoda > Arachnida > Ixodida > Ixodidae > Amblyomma > Amblyomma mixtum. The sequence goes on along the minus strand of NC_143016.1, from coordinate 123,850,106 downwards.
GAACATACATGTGCAGTACTTTTCTAATTTGCAGCGAGGTATACATTTAGAAAGGGTTCATATATGTGTATTAGGTAGATCTCTTAACCTGAAACAAGAATCAGGATAGCTGCATACTCAAGCTGAAATCACACAGGTGAAATATTTTGCCTTGTTCATAGGCGTTGTTTGCATTTCATTCCAGCCTGATTGTGCACTACTGCCATAGCAGGTACCCTATCTAAATGAGACACTCTCTTGTGGCAAATCATGCGCATATGTTTTAGACACGTGTGTGAAGAAATATGCAGCTACAAACATTGCATACTTGGTTATTCATAATGCTTTTTTTCTCATGTGCATAGAACAATGTTCAGCTACATTGCTTGCTTTGTTGTTACTACTTCTATTTTTCCGCTAATATTAAACTACATATTAATCTCAAAGACCCGATGTTCAACTGAATGATCCTTCTGTGTACCACTAGGAAGGCAAAAGCATCACGCCTAGGGCTCATTCACCGCCCTTCATCCCTGTTTTGGTTTCAGTCGGTCAGTTATGCTATTAATGAATGTAATCACTTTATAGCGCAAGTATATATGAAAATATATTTTGGGCTAAATGAGGTTAACAAGTTATCCACTCTGCACAATGGTATGGTTGGTCTTGTACATCTTTACTTGGGTGTTAATGTTTCTTTTGTGGTTGCTGTCTAAATAACTTTGCCTGCCTATTGTATCATAAGTCCTTTTATGCCTGTCTTCCTTCCTACTGGCTCTCTCCCTTTTCAGTCATTCCTTTTTCCTTTAAACTGGCGATTGGTCACAAGCCTGCTGTGGGAATGGCAGCTGGCACTAGGCCCCTTTTTTTTTCATTGAACCTGCACTGCTAATCACAATATATCATGCATATATCTTGCATGCTATATCAGTATCAGTTTATTCACTTTGGATGAAGGTTATACAAACAGGGTGATAAAAGCATCTGGGCCCTTAGCAAGCTGCTAGTTCGGGCCCATGCAATAAGTGCACAAAATAGCGTAACCCAGGCGTCAGCATAAGAAAAAAAAGTGTACATTTTATATGAATAGAAGATGTTACACAAAACTATATCAGTATATTCACTATTACACTACCCGCAATTTCTTTCAGCTTGGCCGTTTGGCTGTAGATATTTTGTGCTATACTTTCCTAGTTAGTCCACTCAAACTAAAACTTTGCGTTCTGTGTTGCAGGTAGAATCTACAATGAATGCCGCACTGTGTCTTGTAAGCAGGAGGCGGTGTTAATGGAGCCATGAACTTTTCTTGCGGATGACTGGCGTTGGCCTTATTATGCACTGAACCTCAAGTTTATAGAAGTGAATAGGAAATACATGAAGAACCCAAGCAACACCACAAACCACACAATTACAGATAAGCATACATGACAACATGAGTCAATGCCCCTGAACATTCCCCTGATCGAGATAGTCCAACTCATTGCGTGTTAGTGCGATAGACAACACACTTGCACATTAGTCACCGAGTCGTAAGGTGTGTCTAGCCTCAATAATCTACCATTTAATTTTCTCTGAATTTACTGCCAAAATGTGTGCTGCCAAAAGGAAAGGGTAGCAGCCTTCACATCCCTTGCAATATACAGAAAAGTTAGAAACCCCTACCCTCTTGTGCTCTTGTAATCTTACATTGATACACCTTCCAGTTTGACCTATATAGACCCGACCACAAGATATAGTGTCTGATACCATGTTCATTTCACAAGGTATATATACATTTCACTCCACATGTGTACTTTTCTCTAGCCACATTCACAGAACTATTCTTAACAATTTTACATATTTTAAACAACTGATTAGGTGCAAAGAAAATTGCTTTTCCATCATACCTTCTGGCCGCAATTTTCTATTTGTGCGACAATTTATGTACGTTCGGTAACACAACCGGTCTTTTGGCATCTCGCTGTCTGGCCCCGGCCTGATTGCGCCGGTCGCCGTGGAAAGCTTTCGGCTTCTTTAACAATTTATTGTATGCTCTTGGAATAACATGGTTAGGAAATCCTGCGTTCATTAACCTAAAATGTGCTCTTGCAAACTAGTCGTCATGCTGTGAAAGCATGACTTCATCAATTCTGAGCCCAGGTTTGACAGTCCAATGCTATCTTTCACTAGCTTGTAATAGCCAACCTGTGTCCAAGTAGCAGCTTAACACTCCTGGGTGAATATTACCAGCACACATGGTGTGTGCAGATCATCAAGGTAAGGTCCAGAAACCGCAGCTCTTTTTGTGGCGACATTTGCTCCAAGGTAAACCTAAGACAAAGGCTTAAACAGCTTGAGAATATGTTCACGTCCCAAATTATCAGAACCTTTGCAAAAGACCAGAAAATCATCAACATAGCAAAAGATTTTTTCCCCAGTCCATGCAAGTCCTTGAAAATCATTCTATCCACCCTACTTCACTACAATACTCTACAACCATGCTCTTAAAACAAATGCTATTCACTAGCATGCTCTTAGATAAATTTCAGAAAAGGGTTCTTGCAAAATTTTGTCTGGTTATTTGCAAAAGCATCTGTCTACTTCGCAGCGTGGTTGAGTATCTGAAGAATGGCAATCCAGCGGATTGTCTGGCGGTTAGTGTCGATGTAGAACTATTTTATTCCATCCCGTATGAGGACCTTATGAAAAGCTTGTGAATGTGTATATCGGAGCACAATGATGAGCTTGTGTTTAGGAACAGGTGCGTAATAGTCTTTTTTTTTGGACTTACCTACTTTTATTTGAAGAGCATGTTTCTGGAGTATGGCTGTGCGGCATATGTTCAAAAGTCCAGTATATGTATCGATTGAATGCCTCTGTGCTAAGTAATATTCTCTTAAGCAGGGTGGATGGAGTGATTGCCAAGAACTTGCATGGGCTGGGGGAAAATCTTTCACTGCGTCTGATTTTCTGGTCTTTTACAAAAGGTTGCGATAGTGTGGGACCTGTGCATATTGTCAAGTTATTTAAGGAGCAAGGCCTTTCTTTGTCTTAGGTTTTCCTTAGAGGAAATGTCCCATCAAAAAGAGCTGTGGTTTCTGGGCTTCACCTTGATGTTCTGCACATGCCATGTATGCTGCCGATATTCACCCAGGAGTGTCAAGCAGCTACTTGACTATTGGCCGAACCATTCTACGCTAGTGAAAGATAGCATTGTATCATCTAGGCTAGGCTCGGTAGAGGAATTGATGCTTTCACAGCATGACAAGTGGTCTCCAAGAGCAGATTTTAAGGCTTACGAAAGCATTATTCCCCAACCATGCTATTGCAGGAGTGAGTGTGTGATAAATTGTTAAAGCTGAGCGTATAAGATTGACCAAGTTGGTCAGACATGCTAAAGGTAAGAATGGCGCAGCATGATGTAACGAGGGCAGCAGGAGAGCACACACGCATTAGTGCCAACCTTGTAGCGGATACAGAATCCAAGAGCGTGTGATTGACATTCAGTGTTTGCAGTCAAGGATCGGGCTCATTCAATCTTGAATGTTCAAATCAGTGTTTTCTCATATCCTTGACTGTCAGTGCTGATTGTCAAGCACGTGCTCTTGGATTCTGTATCCGCTCCAAGGTTGGCACTTGTGTGTGTGCTTGCTGTCCTGCTGTCCGTATTACTTGATGCTGCACCATTCTTCTCTTTAGCATGTTAAAGCTAAAACCCCTTCACAGGGATTGGCAGGATACGGCCGGGGCCAGCCTCGAGATGCCAAGAGATCGACTGTGTTACTGTACATACGTAGATTGTCGCACAATTTGAAAAATGTGGTCAGAAGTTATGACGCAGAAATGGTGCTCTTGGCCCCTAATAAGTTGTCTACAATCTGTAAAATTAAGAATAAATTTATGAATTTGGTCCGGGAAAAGCATATGTGCCTTGTAAAATGTATGTGGTGTATTGGATACTGTTATCTTGGGGTTGGGTTTATGTTGGCTAAACTCGAAGGTGTGTGAATGTAAGACTACGGGAGCACAAGAGATATTTCGATATTGGTAGGGGTTCTAACTTATCTGTACATCGCAAGGAATGTGAAGGCTGCTAGCCATTCCTTTTGGCAACACTCATTTTGGCGATACATTCGGAGCAGATTAACCGAAAAATTATCGAGGCTAGACACATCTTATGACTCGGTGACAAATCTGTGAGTGTGCTGTCCATCGTGTTAATATGCGACGAGTTGGACTATCTAGATGAGAGGAAAGTTAAGGGCGATCTTTTACTCATGTTGTGGTATAGCTTATCTGTAACTGTGTGGTTTGTGGTGTTGTTTGGCTTTTCTATGTACTCCCTGTTTACTTCAATAAACTTCAGTTGCGAGTCAGCGCCTGCTTTGTCTCCTTTCTTGTCATTGTCTCGTGCTGGTAGGTTCACGTACTTGCAGAGTAGATTCACTGAATTGTATACTTGCAGAGGCTTGTGAAGAAAAACCAGAGGAATTTTTCCTTTGTCTGGAATGGAAGTTAAAAAATTTTTTTCGCATAGCTAGATGTTTGCAGCATGAAATTCCATTCTGGAAGGGTAAACCCACTAAATTGTACATTTTGTGTTCAAGGGTACTGATGCTTGCATTAAACTGAAAACATTCGTCCAGGCTATCTGGCTAGCTTCCTTCTTCCTTGTGCCCAGATTTTTTTAAACAATACTTTGTCAGATTTATTTTGACCAGAATTTCTAACATGTTAATTACACCACATTTTGTGATCATATACAACAAAATTAAAAACATGATGGTCACTGGTGTATGGTTTAGTCTGGGGTAGAATGATGCGAAGTACCTAGTATATAGTAAAATTTAATATTACTAGTCTAACACAAACAAAATTGCTCTTTTTTTTAGTGGAAAATTTTGCCACCAGAGTCGGAGCGGCATGGCATGATGAAGACTTGGACAGTATGCATTCCAAAGTACCTGTATTCATCTCGGCACGAGAACTTGCGCACAGTGCTTCAAACAGTTGGTGAGTACCTTGGTGCTGTGCTTCTGCTTAAATGGATAGGTAGATATTTTGTTTTAAATGTGCCTGAACAGCCAATTGGCCGAAACGAGTGCACACTAAGTCAATACAAATACCATGACGTGAACAGACATAATACAGAAAAATGGCCACAAATACGATGATAATAATAGTAAAGAAAAACAAGCATTATGAAATAAAACAATGAAAACAGCAAATTAGGCAAATGTTTCTGTGTCATAAAAAGTTGAATTGTATTATTTGCAAATAAGTCATTGATGAAATGGCATGCATGTCAGGATAAAATCTATCATAGTATTTGGTGGTTTTTCCCTGAGGCACACGAAATCGCAGTGACATCAATAACTGCTCAAGTCAATAGAGCCAAGCACAACTTTATGTAGAAAATGCATGTCACGCGTGAGTCACCTGTCATAAAGAGTAGACATACCAAGGTCTACTAGAAGAAAGTCGGTAGTCTTAGAAACGACAGCGCTCAATATATCTATCATAAAGGATGCATACAATCTTCCGCTGAACATTTTCGATTTCATTGTTAGAGGTAACAGAGGCACTATTCCAAGCTACTGATGCAAACTCAGGACCTGGCATCACGAGAGCACAGCAGCCAAATTATGTTTTTAATCTGAATAAGAGTGTGTATCTGAAAGTTTTAGCAAAAATTGAGTAGCATTTAGATATTCTTGCACGAAATACCACTGTTAAAATTGGTTATAAATGATTTGTCTCACATGTACGCTTATGTGCTGAATATAGTAAGCATGGCTTGCGACCTGAGTGCCTCCAACATATGAAAACCCAGTGTAGCACATTCAGGCTTCATGGAGTGGAGAATGAAGGCAGTAATAAATTTAAGAACAGAAAACACAGCACCAGGAAGCTGACCAAACACACTGACACTCGGTGCATGAAGGGCATTATGGAGTTGCCTGTCATGTCGTGCAAGATGGAGGTCGCACAGAAAGATGTTAAACATGAGTCGATGCAGATACCTGCTGTCATTACGTAGTACTCACTGCAGAACTCAGCAAGCAAAAAGCAAAGGTAACAGCTGAGCATGGCCAGACTCTTGTGCTTTCCTCCGCAAGCAATCTGGAAGCGCAACTCTTCGAAGTCTTTTATGCTTTCGCTCGACATATACATCATCACTGCATGCGTCGAGGAAAAGTACATACCCTTGATGTCAAGTGACAGAGCACTCACAGGGCCCAGTAACAGCTCACTTAGGTGTTCTGATGCATCTACAGGGCACCTCATGAGAGATTCTTAGGCTTCAGAGCACTCAATCTACAGGGCGCTTCATGAGAAATTCTTAGGCTTCAGAACACTCAGCCCTTGCAGAAATTCAAAGTTTGTTGCCACATGGAACTCTTCGTAATAATGACCCTAAAAGCGAGCCTTCCTTTAGTGTCACAAAAAAAAAGGCCTAGGACATGGGTCTTTTTTGCTCCTTCATTAGAACCAAAATGTTTGCGAGCGAGATCTTTCACAGATTTGGAATGATTTCGCGAAATGTCAAAGAGAAGACTGAAGCTGTGCGAAGCAATACCAGCAACAGCCCTGCCGCGGTGGCTCAGTGGTTACGGCGCTCGGCTGCTGACCCGAAAGACGCGGGTTCGATCCCGGCCGCGGCGGCCAAATTTCGATGGAGGAGAAATTCTAGAGGCCCGTGTGCTGTGTGATGTGAGTGCACGTTAAAAAACCCCAGGTGGTCGAAATTTCCGGAGCCCTTCAACACGGCATCCCTCATAGCCCGAGTTGCTTTGGGGCGTTAAACCCTAATAACCAAACCAAACCAAGCAATACCAGTTACAAACACATCACAGCTGTTGAAGAAGCTGAAAGATTCATGCCTTCATCCTTTTTCTACATCAGACACATGACGACACTTTGTCTTCCTGGGCCATCATTTTAAAAAGTTTAACATAGCAGCAGCCTTCGGTTAAATTTCTGCAGAGCCCTTTGTGGAAACTTAAGCATCTGCTCCTTGTGAGGCACATCAGAGATTAGTACATTTTCTTGCAGATACTGAGATAATGGAAACTATGACTGAAAGCATAAGGTTTCGGGGAAGTATGCTTCCTGATTGCTTGTGCGCAAGGGCTGGGTAACCACCAATCCAATGGGTACAAGCTTTTCACCTGGTGCTCGTCTTCTTTAGGGTGAAATGCCTGCCAAATGGTTCATTGCCCCACCTTGAGATGAAGAAAATACCTTGTGCCATGGTGCCCTTTGTCCTCAGATTCCCTCGCGCCATCAAAAATCACAATCATCATCATGCTTGTCGGCAAGTGTCTGGCCTTTTTCAGGTGTTATCAATGTTCCTTGCTCGCTAAGTTGTGCATTGAGTACTATGTAATGAAAAGCATCTGCATTGAATTGTATTTGGCACCCATCCTTAGCTACTTTCTATTTGCACAAAATTGTTGACAACCGTAAAGACTTTCATGCACACAGTGGTGTCCGAGTAAGCGCATTTTGTCTGCTTCTTCCTTGCCCTGTGGTTTTGGCTGTTTACTGTTATGAGAAATGAATTTTAGGCAATGAATCACGTTGGTTTGGTTCTCAGTAAATGGCTTTTGCAAGCTTCTACGAAAGCCGATTGTTCAATAGCAAATGGTTCAAATGTATTTGTGAAATTTATAATAGGCGTTGTGTGGCTACTAAATGAGGATTTTTTTATCTTTTCAGATGAATCCGACAGCAATGTTTTGAGGTACAATGTGTGCAATTTGTCATGAAAATAAAACGTATGTACTTGTACTCAACCAAACACTTGCCACTCTTTCATTCTAAGTTGCATTCTTTGTACGTGTGCAATACATAATATGCATGAAAGTCTTGTACATAATACTTATTTCCTCGGCCTCTGGACTGCTATATCTGCAGTGAACATTCTGGGCAGAAGCTATACACAGATGCATGTGCATGTACTACTGAAAGTATTATCGAGAGCAAAAATAACAGACCCCTGCCAGCGCATGCTGATCTGTGCCAAACTGCATGCAAGCGCCGCTTGACGAAGCACTCCAGATGCCGAGACGAGCGCAGTGGCACGCAATGCATAGCGCTCCTCGAGATGGGCGCACGCCACTGCGCTGGTCTCGGCACTAGGAGCGCTTCGTCAGGCGGTGCTCGCATGCAGTTTGGCGCGGATTGGCACGCGCTGGCAGGGGTCTGTTATTTTTGCTCTCGATAGTACATAATTACAATGCAGATTAGATTATTTCCGTTCTAGATCAGATGACTTCCAAATGAACGGAGGAAGTATGCATACACATTACGGGACCTTTAATAAGAACACAACAGAAAGAAGCATTCGTTGCAAAGAAACGATTTCATTCTCGTGAATAGCATAGCGTAACTTTCCGTTACCAAGAATGTGACAACCGTCGGACGGAGTCGCTGTATTCATGTTGCGGAAAACCCTCCGGCAACGCATTACCAGCGGGTTTCTCTGTACTGTGGAGCATTTTTTTTTACAGTGTATGTTGTGTATCACTACGGCGCCATTCATCTATCTGCCGAGAAGCTTGACCTTGGCGGCATATCGTCTCCGCACGATCACCGCACGACTGCAGTGATAGGCGTATCGAAGCTCTGTCTGCTGCGATCTGTTTAAGCCACATCGATCTGCTCTTCAGTTCGGCAGCAGTACGCACATCGAACCCATCGCTCTAAATCTCCACTGCCTTTGGAGGTAAGTGATTTACTTCTATAGCGATCGTACCTTGACCCAGTCGGCGCACTGCTGCCAAACTTGAAGAAAGTCATACTGCGCTACGTGAAGGATAGCATCATGTACTGTAGTGACACGTGTTGCGAAAAAAAAGTGATTATATCCAGTATAAAATGCGGCTTCGCCGGATCCTTCGGCAGTGGGCGCGGCGGCAACGCCAAGATGAGCGTCACCAACCCGTTCGCATTTTTTGTACAGGTTTTTCTTGGATTGCTGCTGCTACCAGAGGCGCCGCCATCGGCATGTCAAGCGTCAGTGACCATTCTTCGGACTACTGGAGGCGATGAAGGGATCCCAGCGTTTCGACCCGCCACTTTTCACCAGCGCGACTATCATATCTCGTATGGCACCACGCGGCTATCAACGGAAACCACAAACGCATCGACACGGACATCAGGACCATCCAGTATAAAATGCGGCTTCGCCGGATCCTTCGGCAGTGGGCCATAGAAATATCACCGCAATTCAACATTTTATAAATGATTCGGAAGAAGATTACACCCTACTTGAAATAGTACCAAGGCAAAAAGGAGACTCAAATCTCTTCATCCTTAATGTATACAACCCGCCCAGAAACAAAGGCAATGGACTCCCACACTTGTTGATAAACACAGTAAAGCTGGCTGCTAGGGCTCAACTAATAATTGTGGGAGACTTCAACGCTCAACACCCAGCATGGGGATATACCAAAGCAACTCCGAAAGGGAACCTGCTCTGGCAAATCATACAGTCACTAGGGCTCACAACGCTAAACAACCCGAGCGACCAAACACGCATGGGTAACAGTGTATGTGTAGACACATCTCCAGACTTATCCCTCTCTAAAAACGTCAAGGACGCAAAGTGGGTCAACACCGGGCAAAACCTTGGTAGTGATCACTTCATCCTTAGCATCACCTTCCCCACGACAAAACTTAAAAACAAAGCAAAAGAAATACGAACCACGGATTGGGACAAGTTCAGGCAACTTCGCGACAAAACAGCTCCAAAGGAGATCTCTAACCTTAGCGACTGGGTTATCTCCCTGAATGAGGATGTCAGCTCCACTAGCGTTGTGGTGCCAGTTGAGAAGGAGGAGCAGATTGCAGACTCAAAACTGTTACACCTGTGGCAGGCACAAAAAGGCCTCCAAAAACGCTGGAAGAAGCAAAAACACAACAAGCGACTACGCAAAAAGATCGCTGAAATCGAGAGGCAAATCGAGGAACATACACTTACTCTCCAAAAACAACAATGGAACCAAATATGTGAAAGCGTCAATGGGCAGCTCGGAAATAAGAAGACATGGCATCTTCTAAGACACCTGCTCGACCCAGAACAAACACGTCCCGTGCAACAAAGTCAACTGTACAGACTCATACATAAATATGAGGGTACAACTGAAGACCTAATCAAAGAGCTAGCAGAACGTTATCTAAACACGGATGATGGTACCACTCAACCAGACTACCGGGGGACTCCAAATCCAAATTTAGACGCAGACATCACAGACGCAGAGGTCTGGTACGCAATTGGAAAACTGCGGACAACACTGCGGCGGGACCAGACAAAGTAACAAATAAGACTCTCAGGAACTTAGACGCAACGTCGATCGCGGCGGTTACAGACCTTATGAACAAATACTGGCATGCAGGCAACATACCACCAGAGTGGAAACACGCGAAAATCACTTTTATTCCTAAAGCGGGTAAGAAACTCAGCACTGAGAATCTACGCCCAATTTCATTAACATCATGCCTAGGCAAACTCATGGAGCATGTCATCCTCAATAGGCTCCAAAACTATGCGGAGGACATGAACCTCCTACCTGAAACAATGTTAGGATTCAGGGCCCAACTATCTACCCAGGACATACTCTTGCAGCTTAACAAGGACATAATTGAAGCTGACGAGGGAACAGGAACGAAAGCAATATTGGGTTTAGACCTTGTTAAAGCTTTCGACAACGTCACCCACAAAGCCATTTTGACAAACTTGTCAGAAATCAACCCCGGAGAAAGGACGTACAACTACATCCGATCCTTCCTCACTAACAGAACAGCAGTGATAACGGTCGGAACAATAGAGTCTGCCCCAATCACACTAGGAAGTAAAGGAACGCCACAGGGCTCCGTCCTGTCCCCTTTCCTTTTTAACCTCTCCCTCATCAAAATTCCCCCCAAACTGGCACAAATACCAGACCTACATCACACGTTCTATGCAGATGACATCACACTTTGGGTAACCAAAGGATGCGAAGGCTACATAGAAGACACACTCCAAGCAGCAGTGGACATCATTGATGCATGCGCATGGGAATCCGGCCTCACTTGTTCTGAGCAAAAATCTGAACTCTTCGTGATCCGTCGTAAACAAAGAGCTAGGCGTACCACGACATCCCCCCCGCAAATAAACGTCTATGTTAATGGACGATCTGTCAAAGAGATACAGACCATGAGAATACTGGGGTTGTATTTACAAACGAATGGAAAGAATACTGACACACTCACTAAGCTAAAACGCACGGTAGAAGCGACGGCGCGATTAATCCGCCGCATAGCTAACCGCAGACAAGGGGTGAGGGAAAGAGATTTATGCCGACTAGTGCAGGCCTTTGCGCTAAGCAGGATACTTTATGCCACCCCTTATCTCAAATTTTCGAAAGCAGAAAAGGACAAATTGGATAGTATGATACGGCAGGCCTATAAGGCTGCGTTAGGACTCCCACTAAATGCCTCAACCGAAAGGCTTATGAGGTTAGGAATACATAACACCTACAACGAACTGAAAGAAGCCCATTTAATGGCTCAAACAGCGCGATTAGCCAATTCCAGAACTGGCAGGAGTATTCTTACCAGGCTCGGAATTAACTTTCAACCTACGAATAACGATGCTAAAGTAGACTTACCCCGCGACTATAGGACGGCCCTACTAATCAAACCACTCCCCAAAAACATGCACCCCGTACACCATGAGGGTAGAAGACAAGCAAGAGCCAAAGCCTTACATAACAAATACAGACAGTGCGCTGGAACACTTTATGTAGATGCGGCAGAATACAAAAATACCAATGCCTTTGCAATTGTGGTTGTGAACGAGAATGGTGACCACATCGTCTCGGCGACAATCAAAACGAAATCCTCTGAAACGGCAGAAGAGGCGGCTATAGCCCTCGCCCTAGCGCATACCCAAGGGAGCATCATCTTCAGCGATTCCAAAATGGGTATCAATAATTTCGCTAAAGGGCGAATTACAAACATCTCCCTTAGAATCCTTAACGTAACCAAATTCTCACCAAATTATTCCCAATTGATATATATGGGTCCCAGCCCATTCGGGGAATCCGGGGAACGAGGCAGCCCACAATAAAGCCCGAGGTTTCGTCGACCGGGCAGTGGATGAGTCTGGCTCCCTGAATTTCACGAAGGACTCCATGATCACATATCATGATCTCACCAATCATTTTAAACTAGAGCGGAGAATTTTCCCCCCTCCAGACAAAAGACTTACTAAAGAACAAGAGGTTACGTGGCGTCGTCTACAGACGAGATCGATACGCACCCCATCACTCCTCGCGCACATTTATCCAGATCTTTACAACCCAAACTGCAAACACTGTGGCCAACGTGCTACCTACGATCACATCCTGTGGGACTGCAAAATAGAGCCACCTCCGGGTGATCTAGTTACAGCTCCTTCTCTCGAGCGGTGGGAGACCGTGCTGGCTAGCTCTGACCCCAGAACGCAAGTTTTGGCGGTGGAGTGGGCTGACAAAGTCGTCGAGGGCTATGTACTCTCGACCACTTAACGCGACCTCTTGCCAAGCTCTTCCCGGCGAATAAAATGTTTTACAATCAATCGGCAGTGGGCGCGGCGGCAACGCCAAGATGAGCGTCACCAACCCGTTCGCATTTTTTGTACAGGTGAGCAAACGTTACGGGAAATCATTTAGAAGTAACAACGTCTGCTTGCTGTTGCTGCCGTGCCTACAGCCGCTTTGTGAATTGCTCTTGAATGTGATTGTGTCGCTCCGATATCTGCTTTTGCTTAGCGGTGATATCGAAGAAAATCCCGGCCCTATTGACCAAACGATTGCTGAACAGCTGAAGATAATTGCTGAAGATATTCAGGAAATTAAGAAAGGTAAAGCTGTAACCAACCAGAAGCTTATTGCAATAGAAAAGAAGCTTGCAAAAATTAGTGGGCTTGAAAAGCAAGTCACGGAGTGCGCCAGGAAAGTTACGGAATTAGAACGTAACCTTGCTGCCATGACCAGCAAAATCGATGAGCTTGAGAACAGAAGCCGTCGCTCTAATCTAATCATTTATGGTGTTAAGGAGCAGGAGGATGAAACTACAGACACTTTGCATGAAACTGTCACGAAAACGGTCTTTGAGGATATACTTGGAATTTACAAAGACAGACATTGAAAGAATTCATCGTCTGGGCAGACCAAGTAAAGACAACGAAACTAGACCTAGGCCTATAATCATGAAGTTTCTTGACTACCGAGACAAACTTAGCATTCTTAAACAATGTTCTAAACTAAAAGATTCCGGTTTCTCCATTGGAGAAGATTTTTCGCTTGCTGTAAGGAATGTTAGGAAAAAATTATGGGACCGCACTAAAGAACACCGTGATAGAAAAGAAAAGGTATCTCTGGTATATGACAAAGTGAAAATAAATGGTCAGCTCTTCACGTGGGATAGTGAGAGCAGTGACATTGTTCCAGTTGAGCCAAAAAACGAAGATCAAAGCAACACCGGAAAGCGAATCACCAGGAGCAAACGTCAATAACTGTACTCAACTTAAATGCACGCAGTATTACAAATAAAACACATGAACTTGAAGCTATTGTGCTGGCTTTTAAACCCGATATTGTCGCAGTTACAGAGACATGGTTGCACAAAAACATTTCAGACCGTGAAATTGTGCCGCCGGGCTACACAATTGTAAGAAAAGACAGAGAATCAAAAGGAGGGGGCGTCGCTCTGCTTATGAAAGGTGACATAAAATATTCAGTCATGCCGGACGTTCCAACAGTTGAAGCAGTTTGGTGTAAGATTTATCTGACAAATGGTATCGCACACGTTGGCGTTGTTTATCGGCCACCAAACGCAGAAAACTCGTACCTAGATCCCTTGTTTGATTACATGTTAAAGCATATGTCTGGCAGCAGGATACTAATGGCAGGAGATTTTAACTTTCCAGAAATTGACTGGAGCTCTCTGGGTTCAGGAACTGTGGCAAGCTCCATAATGCTTGATTTTTTATTCACATTTAACCTAAGTCAGCTTGTTTCCACGCCCACTCGCATCCAGGGAGCGTCCAGAACAATTCTCGACCTAATTAATATTTGTTACAGACCACTTCCTCCGCGGTACAATTAACATTCATACACATGAAGGCCTTTCTGACCATGAACTGGTGGTGTGCACCTTGCCCTTACCGAATGTCATTCGCTCTCATCGTCCATTTAAAAGTGTACACGTATTTAATAGAGCAGATGACGCAGCCATACTTACATACATTGCTCACGAATTTCCAGACTTCTATGATCTCTGCACCAATGAACAAACCAGCATAGACGAGGCCTGGATTCAATTCAAAGCTCATATTGGGCATTGCATTGACAGTTTTGTACCCTCAACAAAAAAGGTCATCCGTAAGCAAAATCCTTGGATCACGCGTGATATAATACATACGAAGCGCAAAATAAAACGGCTACGCAAATCTAACAAGTTACGAGCTGTCCCAGCCTACCAATTGCGGATCCAGGAATTAACAAAGTCACTTAAGAGTAAAATTAAATGCTCGAAAGAACGTTTCTGCAGTAGCACATTAAACAATTTTATCAAAACAGCCCCGTATAAGTTTTGGCATTATATAAATCAACGTCCAAACCCTCATCCGCCGGTATCTCTCCAGGAAGGCAGAGAAAAGGCAAATTCATTCAACCGGTACTTTCAGTCAATTTAGACGACAACCAGCTTCCTGTAAGCAGGCCCAGCACTACCGCCCACGTCAATCTGCCAGGCGTTCCTATTATATCTGAGAGCGGACTGTTATCGCTTCTGCTGAATCTAGACGAGAAGAAAAGCAACGGACCGGACGGAATCCCAAATGCTTTTCTGAGACGGTATGCGGAACCAGTCAGTAAATTTCTTTCTTCCGTGCACAAGTCAGGCAACTCATCTTCACCGACTAATTATCGTCCCATTTCACTGATCTGCACGTGCTGTAAATTACTGGAGCATATAATACTTAGATACATGACCCAGTTTGTAGAAGAACACAATCTACTTAATTCATACCAGCATGGGTTTAGATCCGGCCTATCTACCGTTACCCAGCTAATTGAAACCCTTCATGACTTCGCATTAGGCATTAACGACCAGCCACAAATTGATGCTATTTTTTTAGATTTATCAAAAGCCTTTGATCGGGTGTCCCACGTGAAATTGTTATTTAAACTAGAGAACTTATTTGGAGACGGCCCGATTCTTCGGTGGATTAGTGACTATCTTGCAGATCGCTACCAGTTTGTACAGCTTGGTGAATGCGTTTCAGACACGGTTCCTGTTCTATCCGGCGCCCCACAGGGCTCAGTACTTGCTCCGCTTTTATTCCTACTCTATATTAACGACGTAGCCAGGGATATAAATGTCAAAGTTCGCCTATTCGCAGATGATTGCGTGATTTATCAAGAGATTAAAAATTCCAATGACCAAGTAAACCTTAACAACGCCCTGAATCGTGTCTCGCAATGGTGCAATAAATGGCAGATGATTATGAATCCAGACAAAACAGTTTCCATGACAATTAGCAAGAAAAAGACACCGTTAAATTTTGAATATCGCCTCAACAACGTCCCACTAATTAAAGTGCAAGAGTATCGGTACTTGGGCGTATCGATCTTAACTGGTTAACGCACGTTCAAAACGTCACAAAAAAAGCTACGAACAAACTGTTTTTTCTCAAACGTATGCTGCGTCATTCTGCTCCCTGCACTAAGCAACTCGCATATGTCACCCTTATTCGCCCAGTTCTTGAATACGCCAACATAGCTTGGTTTCCGTACGTGAAAAACGATGTAACCATGTTAGAAAGCGTGCAGCGCAAGGCTGTTCGTTTCATATTCAACAGGTACCGCCGCACCGATTCCCCAACTGAACTACTACATCTCGCAGGCCTTCCGACGCTGACTAACCGAGCCAAGGTACACCGCTTGAAGTTCCTATTTGAACTGCTTAACAATTGTATCAACCTTTGTTAGTATCAACCGTTCTAGAAACACACGCCACAAACGCTCTCACAATTCAGGAATTCTCGTGTAAAAACAACGCCTTTCACTACTCCTTTTTTCCTCTCGCAGTGCGCGAGTGGAACAAACTTGATCCAATAATTGCACAACAAAGCTCGCCTGAAAAGTTTACCCAGCTTGTAGAAGAAGCGCTATTGTGGCCAAACGCAGAGTAAAACTATTGTATGATATCTGTGTTATTATTACATTGATCATTTTGCTTTCATTGTTTGATGCTGCATTACTTGCATGTATTTTATGATCCTAATTTTTACAAATTGTGTACTTACCATTGTTATTTATGTATTTTGAAACACAGTAAGTTTTCTGTGTTGCCTCTTGAATTCCTTGTACATATACTTTGACACGTCCTGTATTAATTTAACCAGTCGATTGTGTCGCTCTCTCTGGTATAATTCTTTGTTAATAATACTGTAAAATTGTTTTTCTGTACCCACCCCTGTTACAATCCCTCTGGGGATTGACAGTATGTTTAAATAAAAAAAATAAAAAAGTGAAAGCGCTCAGACAAGAGGTCAGCGAACTCTTGAAATGCAATGAAAGTCTGTGACAGGAAAACAGGTGACTGACGCAAAGGAGCTTGAGCAGAGATAAAAGGTGTGTATTCAGGAGAAAGCACCGAGAACATAGTGATGAAAAACGGTGAGCTAATCGAGGAACCGGTCTCTGAGAACGATATTGATACCTGTCACAGGGTCCAGAAGTCTGATGAGACCAATATCATAGTTACACACTTGGTTCCGATGAAAAAGATCTCGCAAGTGCCTGCGCGCACGAATGAGACGGGTGATGTTCTAAAGATTCAATATCTGTCTGATTTAGACAAGATGAGTGCTTAAGATGCGTTTTGCTGGTACGAAAACTGTTGGTGTTGTTTTCCTCCTATTGGTCAGAGAGAGCTAGATTTTCTGCAATTCATCTCAATGTTCGTAGCATGAAAAATAAGGGCGGCTGTATGAAATTATCCTTGGAACCTTTAAAAATAAAATTTGATGTAGTCTTTTACAGAGATTTGGCTGACCACTAACCACGATCACGTTTCGCTTTCCGGTTACAATTATATTTTTCTTCTTAGGTCGAGTGGCAAGACGTTGGTGTTTGCAATTTACGTCAAAAATTGCTATCCACACAGGGTCATCGAAGATTTTTCGATCATGACTGCAAATGTTGAATCATTGTTATCCACACAGGTCATAAACGAGTTTTCGATCATTACCGGTTCTTAGAAAATATTTTGGAATTCCTAGCATCCACCAAGCTTCCGTTTGTCTTTTCATACATAGCATGTAACTGCATCTGCTCATCATCATCATCATCATCTTCATCATCAGTGATCATTTGCCAGTTTCCTATTTTTTCTTGCTAGATTATATAAACCTAAATTTTCTGTGATAACTTATAAGGCTAGAGATATTAATAAAGAGTCTTTAGATAGATTCATGTCATATGTTGACAATGTTTCCTGGGACACCATATACGAGATGACCCATGTAAATATTGCCTACAAAGGTTTTATTTTTAAATTTTTGGCATGCTATAAAGAAATTTTTCCGCTGAAAGAGAAAACCATGATAAAACATTGTATGATAAAATAAAACCAGGAATAAAGTGTACAACAAATTTACTTAAACTATTAACACTGATCTCTTTGCTAAGATAGTGTGATGGCAACTAAGTAGCTGAGCAGGAAGAAATGGTTACAGCAAACGGATTAATGACTGACTGGCTCTGATCTAAATGACCAAATCTACCAAAGACTATCACCTTCTATTATGTAACTGCCACTGAAGTAGCTGGTTTAATCAGAAACTTAAAAGACAACAAACACATCGGCAGAGCATGGCGGTATTAAAGCTTCTCCCGTGAAGCGCGTGGTAAGACCACATTGCTAACCTTATTCTTACAACCGGCACGTTCCCAAATCACTTAATGAAAGCTTGTGTGTGTCCCGTACATAAAAGGGTGGAAACTGGTGTTATCTAAAGCAATAAACACTAGGCTCGAAAGCTTCTTTCATAAACACAGCATCACTAGCTCGCAATATGGTTTCAGGATGCAAAAGTCTATCTACAGAACAAGCATTGGTAACCATCAAAGACAAAATAGCTGATAATATTTTATGTTGGAAATATACACTTTTTATTTCTTGAGTATGGAGTGTGTTGTATAATAAACCTCTGGATTTCATCATTGCTCTTCCACTACTAGTATGAATGAATAGGTGTTCTCCAAGGACCAATAATGTATGCTGATGATACTAATGTCTTTTTCACAGAAAAGATTGGTTTGGTTTATTGGGGTTTAACGTCCCAAAGCGACTGAGGCTATGAGAGACGCCGTAGTGAAGGGCTCCGGAAATTTCGACCACCTGGGGTTCTTTAACGTGCACTGACATCGCACAGTACACGGGCCTCTAGAATTTCGCCTCCATCGAAATTCAGCCGCCGCGGCCGGGATCGAACCCGCGTCTTTCGGGCTAGCAGCCGAGCGCCGTAACCACTGAGCCACCGCGGCGGGGCTTTTCACAGAAAAGAGTCAGAGATTATTTAAGTAGGTTAGAGAATTGGTTGATGGCAAATAAACTTGGCCTGAATCTCACGAAAACCACACACATAATATTTAGGCTTATCAACTCTAATGAACAATGTGCTGTATAGTTCTAAAATATAAAAACAATATTATAACACGTCTTCAACGACAGATTTCTAGGTGTTTGGCTCTTTCATAAGAATGTGCATTAAATTTAGTGAAAGATCTCAGTAAAACTGTAGGATGTCTTTATAAGATTCGTAACTTAATACGCACTTGCCTCAAGATTTCATTATGCTCCTTTTTTTCCCAAAATATAATACAGCCCTCTTGTTTGGGGAACTATGGCAACTTTAATAGGTCAGAGCCATTGAAGGCTATTATGGGAGACCGCAAGATTTGCCTACAGAATACAAACCATATGCTATTCTACCGGCACAACAAATTTATTATTTTCGTTTACTGCGGTATATTCCCGTAACAGATTGAATGCCACTCTACCTGGCAGGCCTGCCATAATGTATCATCTGAGAACACGAAAAAAACTAACAACAGGAAACAGAATATAACTTTCCAGGTGCCACTTTTCATCAACCAAACTTCTACAGTTTTGTGGCCCATACTCGATATATATATGTTTTTGACTACTGGCTTCGTTTACATGTAAACGTCCTGCTGCATAAGATTTGTCACTGTCTTCTCTCTGCTGCTGCTTTATTTGTATTTTCTGATTGAGGTGTCAGGTGATATATTCAGTTCATGCTTTCTTGTGTCATTCATATTGTTATATTATTTGGTGTCATTGATGTATTCAATTCATGCTTGTTTGTGTCATATTGTTCTTCTATTAATTGGTGTCATTGTTTACCCTATATAGGCGCTAAAGGTCTGTGCTGCCGCCTGTACCAGAGAGCCAAGGCCTAGTCAAGCCTACCGCCTTTCGCTTTGGCTTCCCCTTTCATTATTAAAGAAAATAAACACCAAACCAAACCAATTTCGATGAGCACGCAGCCACGGACATCCACACTGATTGCCAGCAATGTTGGCCTAAAGTTTCATCAGTTATGCGAGCGGAACACCGTTCCGAGACTACCTATTCCGCGACGGGTAATCTGTGTGGAGAGCGACCAGCACTCCTTATGCTGGAGCCGCCGTGGCGGCTCAGTGGTTATGATGCTCGGCTACAGACCCGAAAGGCGCGAGTTCAATCCCAGCCGCGGCGGTGGAATTTTGATGGAGGGGAAATTATAGAGCCCCATGTACAATACGATGTAAGTGCACGTTAAAAGGCCCTACGAAATTTCTGGAGTCCTTTACTACGGCTTCCCTGATAGTTCTCAAGCAGCACATTTATGCGGCAGAAAAAACACGTACGTAGTCAGTTTTGGACAAACTTATCGCGTTCGCAAAAAAAGCGAGCCCTTTACCACTCAGAAAGATGGAAACCATTACCAGCCGCCTTGTTCGAAATTTCGCTGCTATCGGCCGTCCACTCACAGACCTCCTGAAGAACGACGTTCCATTTACCTGGGGCCCCCCGTCCAAGTGGAAAGCCTTTTCAACATTCCTCACCTTCCTGACCACACCGCCTATTTTAGCCCATTTGGACCCGTCGAAATCTACTGAAGTTCGCACAGACGCCAGTGGACCCAGGAGTGGTGCCGTGTTAGCCGCGCGACAGCAGCAGGGCCACGAACGCGTCATTGCATACGCTAGCCATCTTCGGCCGCCGAGCGCAACTACTCCATCACAATATCAAGGCTATGCAGGGTGTTTAAAGTAACAGGAACCAAGGATTGAAAAACAGTGGCTCACTGGAGCTAGTCGAAACCAATGACATATAATGTCCCGTCGTGTGGCGCTCCCCAGAGAATTTTTAAAAATTTAGCTTAATTATCCAATTATAATTGGGTCGGATAAATTATGCAAATTTACTATTATTAATTTTACGGTTACGGGCGTTCCCTGAAGTTGTAGAGGAGGTTTAAGGAAGAGCCGATGCACTTTTTTGCATTAACATATCTAACTGGCATTTAAAAAAAATCTCTGCCTCTCCCGTAAACGAGAGTAGAGTAAGCATGAAATGTTTACGGGCCTAATGTCATCTCGGTGGACACCCGAACCGCACCGTACAGGAAGGGAGGAACGCCACCACCCGTTCAGCGCAATGCCTTGCCATTTGAACGCAAGGTTTTTTGAGGAAAGGAAATGGCGCAGTAATTCTCTGCCATCTCGGTGGACACCCGAACCGCACCGTAAAGAAAGGGAGGAACGCCACCACCCGTTCGGCGCGATGCCTTGCCCTTTGAACGCAGCGCTTCTCCCCCGGATCACGTATGACAACGAAGTGTAACGTGGCATTTATGTGCTTTTTGCACGCGTTATTAGAAATCGGAAATTATAATTCCGTGCATTATCAAACCCACAGCTCCACTGATATCTTGATAAACATTGAGAAGGCACTGGCAGCAGTTTTTTGTCTCATTTGGAGACCAACCGGCGCTTGCATGCCGGTCGCGTAGGTGCCCGGATGTTCTCGTTTCAGAGCCCGGATGACTGGAATTCAGTGCCCGGATGAGTGGATTTCAGTGCCCGGATGACTGGATTTCAGTGCCCGGATGACTGGATTTCAGTGTCCGGATGAGTGGATTTCAGTGCCCGGATGACTGGAATTCAGTGCCCGGATGAGTGGATTTCAGTGCCCGGATGACTGGAATTCAGTGCCCGGATGAGTGGATTTCAGTGCCCGGATGATGGCTCTCGGTCTCGGCGTGACGTCACCACACTGCCGACAACGGGAGCTAAAAGCATTTCATGCTTAAAAAAGCCCGCGAAATCTGAGATGGAAAGCCTGAGAGCGCGCTTATGCACTACCAGCGCTCTCAACCGTGTTTTGAACGAATGAAGCGTGTGCGCTCACCGTGCCCAGTTGAGGTGATGGTGGTGGTGGTCTGCCGGTGCTCAGTTCGATGGGCCGAAAAAATGACAAAAATAAAAAAATGCAGGCTACCTTATGCGATTTCACTGCTTTCCTTCTTTTTGTTTTAACTATGCGATAGCTGAATGAAGCTCCATCTGAATTGCCTCTCGATGGCCTGCTTATAGAGCTTATCGCGCAGATCGCGGCGCGTGCTCACCATGTTAAGGAAGAATGTGTTGGCATACTTTCAATATTATGCTGAGAGCGGCGTTGCCGGTCGCTTCGAGACGGTGAGCGCGCAGCATCGTTCACTCAGGAGAAGCCTGGCAGCGCACAATACCGTTGCGCAAGAGGGCAAGCACGTTTTTTTTTCATATTTCGCAGAATTTTTATGGATGTGGAAAAAAAGGGCCACGCAGAAAAGTTTCTACAAAAAACTGGATGGATTGTTTCGTAATCCCCTCTTGAGGTTAACGAAACGCAGTTTAAGTTACCCTATAGTAAGTATTGTGACGCCCATGAAGGGCCGATGCCTATTCTATTTAGTTTGGCTTAGGTTTATGGGGGTTTAACGTCCCAAATCGACTAAGGCTATGAGAGACGCCGTAGTGGAGGGCTCCGGAAATTTCCACCACCTGGGGTTCTTTAACGTGCACTGACATAGCACAGTAGACGGGCCTCTAGAATTTCTCCTCCAAAGAAATTCAACCGCCGCGGCCGGGATCGAACCCGCGTCTTTCGGGTCAGCAGCCGAGCACCATAACCGCTGAGCCACCGCTATTTGGTCGGCCTCGCTGACTACGCAGAAGAGAACGAGGTGGGTGGGGTGTCTCGTGCTCATATATCTGCTTGTTGGAGGTGCCGGGTATACAGGTTCCCCCAAGACCGATTCGCAGCTTTACATTCGCCGCAGTCGTCGCATTGTTGGTCTGCCACCTTCTGTGCCCATGATGTCCCTGAACGACGACGCTCCGAGGTCTGTCTGTTCTCAGCAGTTCGTGGTAACATTACCGGGAGCTACGGTCGTTCGCGGGCTCATCCAGCGATGACGTCGATAAATGGCTCACCCATTACCTACGGGTGAGCCGCTACAACAAGTGGAAAACTCTTCCGCCCGGCTTGCCAACGTAGTGTTTTTCCTAACCGACACGACCCTAACATGGTTCGACAACCACGAGGATTGAGGAGCTCAAGAAATGCTTCGGTGACTCAGTCGCGAAGAAGAAGCGTGCGAAACAAATGCTTGCACAGAGGGCTCAGCTTCACGGAGAGACCTGTACCAAGTACGTTGAGGAAATCTACGTACGTTGAGGAAAGCTGTGCAAGGTCGTCTCTCCTACCATGACAGAGGAAGACAAAGATGACCATTTACTTAAAGGATTTGCCGAAGACGTCTACAATCTTATCGGAAAAGAAAGTCTCGAGCCCGTGTCTGATGTCATCCAGAACGGCCACACTTTTGAGACATTGAAAATGCGTCGTATCACACCGAAATTCGGACGTTTAGCTGGGGTGACGACGGTGGCAGCCGTAGACACACCATCGTCATGTGATGTGGCTTCCACAATCGGCCAGATCGTTCGCGAAGAGTTGGCGAGGTCGCTGCAACTCGGAGTGCCTCAGCGCTCCCTCCTTCCTGTGTGTCTAACGCCCTCTACTCTGGCAGCCGTCGTTAACGCAGCGGACCTTGAGGAGCACCGGGTACCCCGAGGGCCACGGCAGAGCGACATATCGCGACTCCCCGCGGAACAGTGGTCCCGCTTTTATCAGCCTACGCCGGTCACATACGACGAGAACTTGCGGCCCAGTCCTTCGTATGATCACTTATAGGCGCAGCCAGCTCCCGGTCCTCCTCTTGTGTGCTACCGCTGTGGTCACAACCCGGTCACATCTCCCGATTTTGTCCCCGCCGACAACCATCCCGCTATGGCTTCTCTACCGCGGATTGGTATTCCGCGGCCGGAATACCAATCCGTTCCTTCTCGGTACCCATCCTACCCGCCTGATTCCAGCAGCCCATGGTCTGCACAAATGCGGAATCGTTCGCCGGCACCTGATAGAAGTGTGTGTGACACCGCCTCCAGCTTTCCGCACTCGTCGATCTCCATCGATCCCTGACGTCGTCCCTCGTCGCCTCCGTCGGAATACTAGTCGGCGCGACCGATGGGGGTGAGGTCGCTGGAAGTCTGCCGCAGGAAGTGTTACCCCTGCAAGTAGTTATATGTTACGGAACAAAATGCATACCTTTGATGTGGAACGAGCGTTTGCTACCGGTATCGAACACACTGCAGGTCTGTAGTCTATCGCTTCTAATATGTTTTCTTCTCGTTTTAGACAAATGGACAGTCCACACTGTGACAACTGTGCCGCGATAGAAACTGTGGAGCATATCTTGCTTGAGTGCCCTGCACATGCTAACGAGCGTGCGTACTATGAACACTGCATGCTCAGTGCCCCTTACAATGGACAAAGTTTTAACCTGTCTTAGGCAACAGAGACTTGCAATAACTTTTCTATTCACATATTTAAAAGACATTGGACATCTCGATAAGCTTTAAATTCCCTTGCACGTCACCTTAATGCATTCTTCATGCAGTGAACTTCGTCAGCCCATTTGACGGACTATGCACTCGATCACTCCATTAGGTGACATCAATACTCGCCATTGCAACCTTAGTACCCATTTCATGGCCGCATTTTATCTTCGTTTTTTTTTTACCTCTTCCACTCTGCTCTCCTTCTGTCTTTATCTCCCAAATTCCCCCCTCCCTACGCAGAGTAGCATGCCAGCGATTTTTAAACGCCGCTTAATTCTCTGCTCTTCATTAAAGAGTCTCTCTCTCTGGAGGGAACACGTCAATGGCCACGATCTAGTGGGATGTTGCGAGCAGCTTCTTCTATCTAGATCCTCTTTGCCTGGGAACCCCACCTCTGGTGTCAGGCCTAGGTAGACGGCTCTAGTGGATACCGGTGCTACTGTTTCAGTTATGAGTGCAGCGTTTAAGTGTCTCTCCTCGGACGTACAGTACGGACGTACGATGGGACAAAAATGTCAAGTTTTGTGGTGTGAGTGGCGAACCGTTTGCCAGCAGTTGGAGTGTGTGAGAAGGAAGTGTTCATGACCGAAATGGCGTGCTCGCCTGGTCGACGCGCGGCGTTATTCTTGGACTCAAGGTTTTGCAGATGTGTGGCGCTCACGTCGACTGTCACACCGGTGAACTCAGCATCGGCAAATGTTCCTTCACTGGCCTTGTGGAAGGCTCGTGTAGTGAAGAGAGTATACTGTCCTGCTCCCTTCTTCGGGTGTATGCGTAGAGGTTTCCTGCACCAACCACTCTCGACGTGTTGATCCGACTGTGGAGCCGAACCACTTGAACTGCATGAAGAAGAACATCTTGGTTCCTCATGCCATGGGTTCCGTCGCGAACGGAACCACTGAACTGTGGACAATGTTCGACGGAATCTGTCGTTCTGCCTGAAGGCCTCAAGCTTGCGTCATGTAGTCACGACACGCCGCGGTATCCGTTGCCCTGGTTACCGATGCCTTGGGCGCAGCAGCGCCATTACGACGAGTCGCAGTTACTTCGCATTCTCCAGCGACACTTCACTGTGTTAGAGGTTTCACAGCCGGGCGGCCCATTTTCCATCCCCTCATCTCGGGCCCTGCACATGGTCGACACTGGCGCCTCACATCCGGTCCGCCAAAAGCCCTACCGTGTGTCGCCGTCTCTGAACGCAAGGTTATCAATGAACAAGTGCAGGAGATGTTAACCCAAGATGTAATACAAGACTCCTCAAGTCCATGGGCTGCTACAGTAATCCTTGTTCGAAAAAAGGATGATATGGCGTTTCTGCGTGGATTATCGTCAAATTCCGTCACAAAAAAGACGTATAGCCCCTCCCTCAAATCGACGATGTCGTGGACTGTGCATTTTTTCAGCCTGCTACTTCTCTTCTAATGCATCCCACGGACAAGGAGAAAACAGCGTTTATTACATCTGACGGCCTTAATGAATTTAATAATGTAATGCCATTCGGCCTTTGTATTTTGGCCGCCACCTTCGAGAGATTTTATATACACTTCGTGGTTTGAAATGGGAAATATGCATTACCTACCTAGACAATGTTGTCAATTTCGGAAAGACGTTCAGTGAGCACAATGCCCGTTTAGATCTCGTCCTGGAACGTTAGTACTTGGACACCTCGTTGACCAAGACGGCGTCAGACCTGATCCAGCCAAGACTGCAGCTGTCGAGTCGTTCAAGCCAACACAGTCTGTCAAAGAGCTGCGAAGTTTCTTGGGCTTATGTTCATATACTTTCGCCGCTTTATTCATCACGTTGCGGACATCGCATACCCCCTGACAGGTCTGCTTCAGAAAGATGTGGCTTTCAAGTAGACCCCTGTGTGCGACTCCGCCTTCCGCCAACTAAACACGTCCCACCCGGTACTTTGCCGCTTCGATCCCTTCGCCCCCACAGAGATTCAATCCGACGCCAGCAGTGTTTGGTCTGGGCGCTGTGCTCGTCGAGCACTGCGGCTTCGAAGAGCAAGTTGTTGCGTATGCAAGTCGCTAAGCCGGAGCGCTATTTATACGGCCACCGGGCAGGAATTCCTCGCCGTCGTCTTCGCCACGCAGCGTTTTCGTTCATATTTATACGAACGCCCGTTTACCATCGTCACCGACCATCATGCCCTCAGCTGGCTCGTTAACCTTCGAGGCCCGTCCGTGTGGGCGCCTTGCACGGTGGGCTCTCCAGCTACAAGATTTTGAGTACACAGTCGTCTGTCTTCAACAAGAGTGGTCGCCGTCACGCTGAAGCGGACTGTCTTTCGAGGCTACCCCTTCCTGAGTCGGAGTCTAACATCGATACTCTCAATAACTGCGTCGCGTCAGCGCCACCGATTTTTCCCGATTTCGCCACATTCAAAGCGGAACAGCAGAAAGATTCAACACTGCGGTCACTCTTCGCGGAGGCTTAAGACACCTCCGGTGCAAACCACTTCCGTGTGCAAGATGGTTGCCTATCGGAGAAAAACTATTCACCTACAGAGCGCTTCCTCCTGGTAGTTTCGGCACGTACGCTCCACCGTAATCAGGCGTGCTTTCTACTGGCCGAAGATGCGGGCTACGACTGAGTGAGCGCCCCACTAGCTGGTCAGCTTTCAGCTTTCTGGTCAGCTGGTCAGCTCTCACCCTGTGGCACCACCTGCCGCACCGTTCGAGCATTTTTTGCGTAGACTACCTTACTCGTTATTGCGAAACGGCAGCCCTACTTTCGTCTACAGCGTATCATGTGTCCTCTTTTATGCTGCGCTCCATAGTTCTACGCCATGGGCCCCCAAAAGTTATCATCAGTGACCGTGGTCTGCAGTTCACGGCTGACATCGTGGAGCAGCTTCGCCGTTCATCACATTTTCGCCATTCCTCGCCTTACCAGACCCAGACGTATGGGCTTACTGAGCGCACGAACCGAACGATCACTAACATTCTGTCAATGCACGTTGACCCTGGGACAGCATCTTGCCGTTCATTACCTACGTTTAATAGCACACGCCATAAGTCTCCTGGCTTTCAGCCCATTCGTATATGCTCGCAAACACCCCCCCCCCCCCCCGCTCCCCCCTGTTCAGCCGAGCCTCATGAAGATCCCTCCATTGCTGACACACTGTCTCGCCGCAGAGTCCCGGTGCCTTGCCCGCCTTCGTATTCTCGCCTCCCGAGATTGGTCCAAAGCGCGCTACGATGCCCACCGCCAGGGTTGCCGCTGGGCACATTATAAAAACAGCCGAAGCTTGAGCTGAAAGTAGCCTTAAGTAAGCCATGCCATGTCATTAGTCTTGTAGCCACATAAAAAAAATTAGCCCTTCTCGGTTTTCGACAAGGAGCAAATTTTATATATATTGTAAGGAGGGATTGGTAGTGTACGCGGGGTCATCGGGACCGGTATTTCTCCCTCACGACCCTGCCAGCTGCCGTCTTCAATGGACGCCACCGGCGTGAGGGGGGCGGCCGGGGCGCTCAAAGCGGAGCGTCTGCTTTCCTCGAAACGCGGCCGCTCGCGAATGCGCCGCGAAGTACGGGTGTCCTCCGCCCCGCGGTACCGATTCGCGCACGTGCTAGCACGACCGTGCGTTTGTGTTTGTTTTTGGTTTTATTTTGATATGGAGAGGGTGGTTTACCTTATAGAAGCTGGAGGAGGGCTTGTCCTCGATAAACCAATCATACGAAGAGTGAAAGATGATTGGGTACTACCAAATGTGGGCCGGGCCTTGAGGTCTTTAAAACCGGGCTCCGGCGCCAGAAATAAGGTTCTGCGCTAAGGTCAGGTATGCATCTTCGGCTATGCCGAGTAGGGGCCTCCCCTAGTGTTAGCCAGTTCCGCCTTTTTGTTGTTTTGTATCGTTCTGCCGTTTAATGTGTCTCCAGTGCCTAATTTTGTATGCAATGTAAACACCTGTACATAAACTTCAAGTATTCGCTTTATCCCTGCATCTCAACTCATCGCAAGACCGTCTCTGACGGGGCACCCCTGGTGCTAAGAAAAGCTTTTCAGTCTTCAATCTAAACAAACCGTCTCTGGGGGCACTTATGGTGCGAGGAAGGTAGAGAACTTGTGATCTTTACTGGCGCAGTGGGCAGGATCCTGCGGCCACCGGAGACAGCGAAGGACCACGGAGTAGTCCAGCGACGCGAGACGGCGTCCGGTCAAGGAAGGCAGTGCGCTGAGAACTCGACGGTCACCGGCGGGTAGCAGCAAGTGACGAAAACGTGCACAGGACCAGCGGCGTGCGACAGAGGTCATCGTAGCGTCCGGTGAAAGTGGCGGTGGACTCTGACGCCAAGGAGCTGGCAGTGCGGATCGACGCATCGAAACTGTGAGTTTGCTTCGTCGCATTGTTCACGTCCTTGTTCGTGTGTTCGAGCCGGGAGGACAGTTGACAGGTACGGAAGGCGGTATGGAGGGTTACCTATACCGACCCACACTCGATGTGAGATACCAGGTGGAGTTAGCGAAGGCGCGTTTAGCGGATCTCCAGGCCAAACTTGCAAAAGTAAACGGTCGAATCGCGCCGCTACGCGAGGAAAAACCTCAGGATGTTAAATACGTCTTGAAGGGAAGCAAGACGCCAGCAGGTAGAGCTCGAGATCTCTAAGCTCAAGGAGTCTAGAAGGGCTAGTGAACTAGCCAGGGGGAACTGCACCGAGTACCGAGAGGTGACGCCACCTGTGCTGGAAGATAAAGGCTAAGTGTAGGAAAAAGCAGTCAGATCGCTGTAGGCAATCAGGCGATATGCGCGGGCGCCTCTTTGTTAGGAAAGGCCGCAGAGAGCGCAAACGAGAATCCTGAAGGGCGCGAAAATGTCACAGCTCCTCCGCCACCTCGAGTGGCTAGCAACAAAAAGGAACAACCAAATTCCGATGTTCCGGGGGCAATCGAGACCAAGCAGTGTCGAGACGGAGCTAGTGTCAATCGAGCAATCGAGACGGAGCTAGTGTCAGGAGGAAGTCTAACGTTGCCGCAACGGCAGACGGTGTCGGGCAGGTGGAAAGAAGTGCCTCGTAGAGTTAGTGATGGCAGGAGCGTTCCATTCGAGCCAGAGAACGGAGGTGGGCCTGTAGCGCCCACCGGGCGGAGCGCCGCGCAATTGTCGAACGCACCCGATGGGGCCTTCGACCAGGTCCTTCGAGGAGCAGGAAATGGCGTGACGACTTGACTCAAGGCAAATTCGGATCAAGTGACTACGAGTCACCTCATACAGCCTCCTCAGAGTCAGATGATGCCGTGGAGCCGGCAAGCGCCTATAAAGTAGGGAGCGGCAATTTCAATGTTTGCCCTTGCAGGAACGAGGCAAATGGCTCGAAGCGAGGCAAAGTACCAGGAGGCAAGGGCTTCCAAATTGAAAAATTGAAAGGAGGCTTTCAAATTGAAAGTCGGTGCGAGGAACAGTACGCTCCGTGCTACAGGTCGCCAAATCAATTGTAGCAAGACTGACCGTACTGATATATTTAGACTGATATATGCTCCTTGCGCAGCACGCGGTTCGTACCGGCGCGCCGGAGAGAGCGTGCCCTTAGGTGTGTTGTCTGATCAGGGGTTTGGACCCATTGAGGACCGGGACGTGTTTGATCCCCAACTTGCCCCGCTGTGGCACCAGTCTAATGAGCATAGCGGCCATTAGGGGATAATCGTGTCGATCGAGAAACGTGTTGGCTCGAACGCACACAGGGACGCTGGGTGCGACCAAGGAGGCTCACGTGGCCGCTTCGTATGAGTGACAATGAACGCTCCGGTTGCGAGTGTCTGTGTGCATGTGCGGCCATTCGCGAGGACGAGTGTGTACTTGGGGGTGGTGAATTAACTGGGTGCAACCCACCAACTTGGACGACGTGTTACGGCGCACAGCAGGCATGCCACTGTATGTGAGTGTGCATTTTGCGTATGTTTTCTTGGTGCTCCTAAGCATTTTGCGTAATGTTGTGTTGGTGCCCGTGTGCATTTTTTGCTTTTGGTTTTGTTGGTGCCAGTGCTGGCATTTGAACCCTTTCTAGAATCTTGGGAAGAGCGTGTAAGGGATCGGTAGTGTACGCGGGGTCATCGGGACCGGTAATTCTCCCTCACGACCCCGCCAGCTGCCGTCTTCATTGGTCGCCACCGGCGTGAGGGGGGCGGCCGGGGCGCTCAAAGCGAAGCGTCTCCTTTCCTCGGAACGCGGCCGCTCGCGAATGAGCCGCGAATAGGGGTGTCCCCCGCCCCGCGGTACCGATTCGCGCACGTGCTTTGTGTTTGTTTTTGGTTTTATTTTGATATGGAGAAGGTGGTTTACCTTATAGAAGCTGGAGGAGGGCTGGCCATGTCCTCGATAAACCAATCATATGAAGAGTGTAAAATGATGGGGTACTAACAAATGTGGGCCGGGCCTTGAGGTCTTTAAAACCGGGCTCCGGCGCCAGAAATAGGGTTCTGCGCTAAGGTCAGGTGCTATGTATCTTTGGCTATGCTGAGTAGGGGCTTAGTGTTAGCCAGTTCCGCCTTTTTGTTGTTTTATATCGTTTTGCCATTTAATGTGTCTCCAGTGCCTAATTTTGTATGCAATGTAAATACCTGTACATAAACTTCAAGTATTCGCTTTATCCCTGCATCTCAACTCATCGCAAGACCGTCTCTGACGGGGCACCCCTGGTGCGAAGAAAAAGCTTCAGTCTTCAAGTGAACAAACCGTCTCTGGCGGGGCACCTCTGGTGCGAGGAAAGAGAACCTGAATTTTACTTGTCAATGAATTATTAAATGTTCAGTGCGTGTGGATAGATAGTGCGGACTTGAGAGAGTAAATCTGTCATCCTTTAGCGAACCACCCAGTGGGTCGTCATTTAAGCTGTTTTAGTTCTCAAACATAACGTGCGGTCATGTTCACGTTGATTGTTTGCAGTTGGCGCATTTCTGATTGCAGCTCGATGGAAGAACACACAAAAAAATGAAAATGGAGCAGCCGCTTCATTGTGCTTCGCGCTTTCTTTGCCATCAGGATTGTATGGCATGCAGCCTCTGAAGTGCACACGAGAAATTTGGAAGCCGCTAAGTTGTATCGCCATTTCCTCAACGAGAACCTGCGCTCTAGCACGGTTCCGTACCATAGATAAATCTTTTCCAAGGAAATGTCAGTTTCTTTTGAGTAGCGCCGCGCACGTAAGGACCCTAGCTGTGCGTACGAGTGCCTCTATATGCACCAACCCTGCCGGCGGGATGCTGTGATTTGAAAAAAAAAAAATGTGTAGTTAATGCGCTAAAATAAAAGTTCAATGTAGTCAGAAAGCAGCCACGGAGCCATCCTGAAATTTGCATCGCCAGAAAGGGTTGAATAGTTGAAAAGTAGCCACTTGGGCGCAAAATAGCCACCAACGGCAACAACTCTGCCCACCGCCGTCACGTCACTTTCCGCCCTGGTGGTTTAATCTTGTTGTGGCGGCCTGTGTTGTGGCGCAGTGTTGTCCTTTTGCAGGAATTTAAGTGGACTACGTGCCTGTGATATCTGGACGACGTCGTTGTATTTTCGCCTACATTTTCATCCCACCTCGAGACCTTTTCGATTGTTCCCCTCCTTCGTCGTGGAGGCCTCCCGCTTAACTCCTCCTCGAAGTGCCGTTTCGAAGTGCCCAATAAGATCCGGGCCGCGAAACACTTTCTCCTTCCACGATCTTGCCACGACGACCGAAGCTTCTTTGGGCTCTGCTCGTACTTCCGTCGATTCTCAAGGCTTCGCCGACCTCGCCCGTCCCCTCACCGACCTTTTGAAAAAAGACGCCACCTTCGTCTGGGGACCTGGCCAAGAATGAGCGTTCTCTACCTTTGATCGCCAAGCTGACCACCACACCAGTTTTGGCGCACTTTGTTTGATGCTATGTTGGCTATCCTCTCTGAAGTACCCTACAGGGCGGCTTGGGAGATGGGCATTGCGTCTACAAGAGTATGATTACACCGTGACTTACAAGTCTGGCAGGTTACACCAAGATGCCGACTGCCTCTCCCGTTACCCCATTGGCCAGTGTGACTTGATTGGCACTGCCACTGAAGCCTACCTGTTTTCTATCTCTGTCCTTGCCAACATGGGCGAAAAAAAGCGCCGCGATGACGATTTGCGATCAATTATCGACCGCCTCAATGCCACTCCGTCTGATCCCTCGATTCGGCGCTTTGTGCTCTTTGAAGGAAACTTAAATCGCCGCAGCCTAAATCCGGATGGCCCCAACCTTCTACTCGTTGTCCCCAAGCATCTTCGTCCTGCTATCCTTCATGAACGTGTATCGCGTACATACGACCGTGCGCGACGTCGCTTCTTTTGGCCCAGCCTGTTCCGCTCCGTACGCCGCTACAATCCTGAGTCCACCTCCGGCAACAGATGTGTTGCAGTTGCCACGGACTACGCCACCCGTTCGCGATCCCGCGGGCACTGCCAACCAGTACAGCTACAGATGTTGCAGACCTTTTGCTATACGACCTCATATTGCACCATGGTGCTCCCCGTCAACTTCTTACCGACCGCGGCCGCTGCTTTCTTTCCAAGGTTGTCTACATCCTTCAGTCCTGCTCTACTAAGCACAAGCAGACAAACGGACTTACTGAGCGTCTCAACCGCACTCGGACCTCGCTCTCCCGTATATACCTTCGCATACAACTCCTCCCGCTATGATACTGCTGGTTACTCCCCTTTTTACCTTATTTACACGGTCGCGAGCCCCAATTGCCTTTGGACACGCTGCTGCCTACTCCTGCTGTTCCGTCCTCTGAATACGCCAAAGACGCCATTGCCCGTGCTGACTACACACGCCAACTTGCACCACTCCCGACTTCTCGCCTCGCAGGCCTCCCAGCAGGAGTTCTACAACCGCCGTCACCGCACAGTCTCTTTCTCTCCTCGCTCCCTCGTCTTGCTTTGGTCCCCATCTCAACGCGTCCGCCTCTCCAAAAACTTCTGTCCCGTTATGTTGGCCCATACCACCTACGCCAGCTAACTGCTGTCACGAGATCGCTCCGGCCTTCCCGCACGATTCCATCCGCCAGCTTCACCGTGATATTGTCCACGTCTCACGCCTGAAAGCCTACCCTCTCGCCATGCCCCTCAACGTCATCCAGTACACCGTGACGGTGTTTCTCCGGTCGGGGGGCCATGCAACGGATATTCACAGGAGACGATGTTAAAGAAGTGCCTGACTGGTGTGCGCGGGATTGTTCGTTCGGTGCCTCCTGTGCTCCGGTCGCTCTTGCTTGTGACTAGCCTTCGGGCAACGTAACAATATTTTGGGCTTCTTTCCTAGTTTAGTCCACTCTAACTAAAACTTTGCGTGTCTTCTAAGCAGGAGGAGGTGTTAATGGAGCCATGAACTTTTCATGGAAATAACTAACCTTTGCCTTATTATGTGCTGAACCTCGAGTGTGAAGAGGAAGTGGATTTCTGCAGAGGTGAGGCGTCATGGTGAGTCTACCAGTGCGAAAGACAGAGACGAGAAAGGAGACAGGACAGGCGCTGACTCGCGACTAAAGTTTATTGAATTGAACCGGGAATAATATAAAAGCAGCCAAGCAACACCACAAACCATGCAATTACAGATAAACATACATGACAATATGAGTCAAAAATCCCCCTGAACATTCCCCTGATCGAGATAGTCCAACACATTCGTCACTGAAAATCTCCGCATTTACTGCCAAAATGCACGTTGCGAAAAGGAAAGGGTGCCAGCCTTCGCATCTCTTGCAATGTGTAGCCAAGTTCGAGCCCCTACCCTTTTCTTCTCCTGTAATCTTACATTGAGACACCCTACAGTTTGACCTATATCCCGACCAAGATAATAGTATCTGATACCACATTGATTTTACAAGGTACTTATGCATTCTACACGTCTACGTTCTCGAGCCACATTCACAGAATTATTCTTAAGAATTTTACATATTTTAGAAAAATTAAGGTGGGCCGAGAAAACCCGCCGCCTCACGTGCCACCTCACGTGCCACCTCTAGCGCCGCCTCACGTGCCAGCGTGTAGAAGACGATGAAGTGAGAGGCTTCGAGTGGACGTCCATGGCTGCCTCCCAGAGCTGACGCGTCGTTCAGCTCACCGCCGCTTCCTTCACCAAGCGTCATCGGGCTTCCTCAATAAATGTGGACAACTCTTCCAAAACTGGTGACCGCTGACTTCCGGACATTCGAGGCAAGCAACCACGCCGACTTCACCTACACAGCCAGTCCTTCGCTACCTGCCGCGCCACGGCCACGTCACACACAGCCCCATCCAGCCAAGGCGACCGTTGCAGTCAGATTGATTTCCCTGAGCTGCACGGCTTAGCGCCTTTTTACGTCAATGACCCACCCCTCTGGTTCGCGACGCTTGAGTCCATTTTTACATTCATGGCGTATCAAGCCAAAGCCATCCGCTACTACCTCGCCAAGCAGCGTCTTCTGTATGGCCTGTTCCAGCACCTCACCTTGCCACCTCTTGCGCCCACGCTATACGATGACCTGAAGGCGGCCGTCATCAGACGGTTTCGCGCTCAAACGACCACCGCATTGTTTGCGTGCCGAGACGGTACGAGCGGAGCCACTGCAGTCTCGTGAGCAGTCCTGTGTCCTGACGCAATCCCTTCGGACTACCACCGCAGACCCGTTGCCATGTGCCTCTCTGGAGTTGGTGTCGCCGGATTCGCACCAGGCTCTGGACCCCTCGCCACACCTTTGTGCCTCAATCTCTGAGGTTCTCCCACGGACTCCTTGCCACCAGAAGGGGTTCGCACTGCGCCCTCCTTGGCAGATCCACAAGCTAGTTCCGCCATGCAGCTGCCTCCACAGCAACGCCAAACGCCCGAATTAGATGTTCTATCATCTGCATCCGACACCAAGCGACGTCACGGCCTATGCCCGCAACCTGTGTCGCCACAGCTTTTACATACGACGCCGGACCATAGTCCTCACTTTTCACCACCACCATACATACACAGGGCACCAATCATTCGCTGCCACACGCATGTCGTGCACATCTCTCTACCTCATTGACCTCCACTGTGGTGACGCTTTCAGCCTTCCTGCCCCTGAGTCGGCGCTACTACCACCACCAACGCAGAGTACAAGCTGCTGCGAAGCCAGACCTGCACCATCTCACCAGTTTTTGTCCGCCAAGCTTTGCCAGAGACGTAAAGGTTTGTGTGTGCCGAGTTTCCAGACAGAATACAGCCCACGCCAGTGGCTGCCACCTCTGCTGTACCTTCCATCTTCTGGCGTCTTCCGACTGCGAGCCCGCCCTCACAGCGACTTCTGCTTTATCGCTTCCCAGCGCAGCGGTACCTACTGGCCGCCCTCTACATTTCACTCAAGCGTGACCTCATCTCCTGAGCTTTATTTTTTATCGACCAAAGGTCTAGGAGGGGGGCCCTGTAGCGCCGCCTCACGTGCCAGCGTGTAGAAGACGATGAATTGAGAGGCTTCGAGTGGACGTCCATGGCTGCCTCCCAGAGCTGACGCGTCGTTCAGCTCACCGCCGCTTTCTTCACCAAGCGTCATGGGGCTTCCTCAATAAATGTGGACAACTTTTCCACACTATGTACGTGTGGTAACACAAGTGGTTTTTTGGCATCTCACTAGCTGGCCCTGGCCTGATTGTGCCGTGTCCTCAAAACGGTTTCAGCTTCTTTAAAAATTTATTGGATGATCTTGCAAAAACACGGCTGGGAAATCCTGCGTTCGATTACCATAAAATCTGCGCTTGGAAACTAGTCGTCATGCTATGAAAGCATGACTTAATCAATTCTGAGCCCAGGCTAGAATGCTATCTTTCAATAGCTTGGAATAGCCGACCTGTGGCAGCTTCACACTCCTGGGTGAATATCGCCAACCCACATGGCGTGTGCAGAACATGAAGTTAAAGTCCAGAAACCGCAGCTGTTTTTGTTCCGACATTTGCTCCAAGGTAAACCTAAGACAAAGAGGTCTTGCTCCTTAAACAACTTGAGAGTATGGACAAGTCGCAAATTTTGTAAAACACCTGAAAATCATTCTATCCACCCTGCTTAAGAAAATATCGCTTAGCACAGGGCATATCGAACCTTGTACTCAATTCGCAGTGTCGTTGAGTATCTGAAGAATGACAATCCGGCAGATTGTCTAGTGGTTAGGTGTCGATGTAGAACTATTTTATTCCATCCCGTATGAGGACCCCATGAAAAGTATGTGAATGTGTATGTATATCGAAGCACAATGATGAGCTCCTGTCTAGGAACAGGTGAAGAGTCTTTTTTTGGACTTGCGTCCTTTCATATGAGTGGCATGTTTGTAGAGTATGGCTGTGCGGCATATGTTCAAAAGTCTGGTATATGTATCAATTCGAAGGCTGCCCCTGTGCTAAGCAATATTCTCTTCAGCAGAGTGGACGGAATGATTGCCGAGAACTTGCATAGGCTGGGGGAAAAATATTTCACTACGTCTATGAATTCCTGGCCTTTCACAAAAGGTTACAGTAGCGTGAAACCTTTACCTATTTTCAAGTTGTTTACGGAGCAAGAGCCCTTTGTCTTAGGTTTACTTTGGAGGAAACGTCCCTTTACACTGACTGATGTTCTGCAGATGCCATATGTGCTGGCGATATTCACCCAGGTGTGTTAAACAGCTACTTGACTATTCGTCGAACCATTCTAAGCTAGTCAAAAAAGATAGCATTGCGTCGTCTAGACTGGGCTCGGCATTGATGAAGTCATGATTTCACAGCATGGCAACTGGTTTCCAAGAGCAGATTTTAAGGCTTAAGAAAGCATGATTTCCACACCATGCTGTGGCAGGAGCATATGATAAATTGTTAAAAGCTGAGCGTATAAGATTCATCAAGTTGGTCAGACATGCTAAAGGTAGGAATCGCGCAGCATCAAGTAACGAGGACAGCAGAAGAGCACACACTTGGATAAGCGCCAACCTTGGAGCAAATACATAAATAATCCAACAAGAGCGTGCGCTTGACATTCAGCGCTGGCAGTCAAGGAATCTTGAATGTTCAAATCAATGTTTCCTCGTTTCCTTGGCTGTCAGTGCTGATTGTCAAGCACGCGCTCTTGGATTCTGTATCCGCTCCAAGGTCCGCAATTGTGCTTGTGCGTTTTGTCCTGCTGTCCTTATTACTTGATGCTGCGCCATTTTTCCCTTTAGAATGTTAAAGCTGAAACCCCTTCGCAGGGACTGGCAGGATCAGGCCGGGGCCAGCCAGCGAGATCCCAAATGACCAAACGTGTTACTGTACGTACATAGATTGTCGCACAATATAAAAAATGTGGCCAGAAGTTATCACGTAGAAATGGTGTTCTTGGCCCCTAATTAGTCGTGCACATTCTGTAAAATTCTTATGAATAAGTTTGTGAATTTGGTTCGGGAAAAGCATATGTGTCGAATAAAACATGACAACATACATGGTCTGTTCTGAAAGTAGTAGGACTCATTTTTTTAAACAAAATTTATTCAAGAGAATAGTACAAACGACTACAATTTTTTAAGGTAGCACCCTTCCGCATCTACATGCTGCTGCCAATGAGTTTTACAGTTTTCGTACGCCTCCAGGAACGCCTGGACCAAAATGCTGTTTAGCTCCCTCGTCACGGCCTGTTGAACCACCTCTACCAATCCATGATGGTCCCCCTTGAGCGTCGATTTTATTCTAGGGAATAGAAAAAAGTCTGGCGGGGCCTAGTCGAGGCTGTAGGGGGGCTGAGGCAGCGTTGCCGCCATGTGCTGGGCAACAAATCGGGGTCCTCATTCACATGATGAAGAAGATCCTACCGGTTGGCCTTTTCCTCCTCTGACAACACTCCCGGCACCAACTTCGCGCACGCTTTCCTTATGGATAAGTTTTCTCTCACGATCTCAAGAGGAATGCTCAAGTCATCAGCAATCATCATTCTGGTACTTGTTCTACGATCACTGTTAAGTAAATGTTTCACTCGCTACACATTTTCGTTGGTCTTGCTGGTCGAAGGGCGTCTGGAGCGGTCGTCTTCCTCCACTCTTTCCTTACCTTCTCGGAACAGCTTGTGCCACTAAAAAAAACACCTGATTTACCCATGTTGTGAGTCTTTTTGCCCGTTTTACCAAGATTTACTCAAAATTTGACCGCGTATCGCTGATTCAATAAACGCTCGATGATTCTGCGTGACGAGACGTTTCGACAGGGGTTCACAGTACAAGCGACCTCCTCTCTTCAACGGCCGAGAGCCGACTGCCGATTTTCCCCAGCATTCCCAATATCCCCCTTCCACGATCCTGCACGCAGAGACCACCTCTCGTCCGCCCGTTCGCCAGGAAAAAACCAGTCCTACTACTTTCAGAACAGACCCTGTATATATGTGCTTCGTAAAATGTATGCGGTGGGTCGGATATCGTTATCTTGTGGTTGAGTTTATGTTCGTCAAACTGGAAGGTGTATGAATGTTAGAGTACGGGAGCACGAGAGGTATTTCGATATTGGTAGGGGTTCTAACTTATCTGAGGCGATACATTCGTAGCAGATTAACCGGAAAATTATCGAGGCTAGACACATATTATGACTCCGTGACGAATTGTGTCCATCATGTTAACACGCACCAAGTTGGACTATCTAGATGAGAGGAATGTAAACGGCGATCTTTTACTCATGTTGTGATATAACTTGTGTAATTATGTGGTTCCTTTCTCGTCCGTGTCTTGTGCTGTAGATTCACGTACTTGCAGAGTAGATCCACTGAGTTGTGTACTTGCAGAGGCTTGTGAAGAAAAACCAGAGGAATATTCTTTCCTTTGTGTGGAATGGAAGGTTAAATTTTTTTCGCATAGTCAGATATTTGCAGCATGAAATTTCATTCGGAAATGTGAAACCCACGAACTTCTATATTTTGTGCGCAAGGGTACGGAGGCTTGCATGCAACTGAAAACATTCGTCCAGGAAATCTGGCTAGCTTCCTGCTTCCTTGTGCCCAGATTTTTTCAAATAATACTTTGTCAGATTTATTTCGATGAGAATTTTCTAAGAACATACTAATTACAGCAAATTTTATGATCGTCTATGACAAAATTCAAACTGTGATTATCATTGGTATTGTTTAGTATGGGCTAGTATGATGAGAAGTACCTAGTATATGTAAAATTTAATATGACTAGTCTAACAAACAAAAATTACTTTTTTTTTCAGAGGAAACCTTTGCTCCCAGAGGGCTGGTATGGCATGGCATGATAAAGACTTGGACAGTGTGCATTCAAAAATACCTGTATCCATATTGGCACGAGAACTTGCGCACAGTGCTTTTCAGGTAATTGGTGAGTACCTTGGTGGTGTGCCTCTGCTTAGATAGGTAGATAGATATATAGATAGACAGACATATTTTATTTTAAGTGTGCCTCGACAGCCAATTGGCCTAAACGAGTGCTCACTATGTCAATACAAGCACCATGACGTGAACAGACATAATACAGAAAAATGATCACAAATATGATGATAATTGTAATCAGAAAGAAAAAAACAAGCTTAATTAAGTGAACAATGAAAACAGCAAATTAGGCAAATATATCTGTGTCATAAAAAGTTCAATTATATGTTATTTGCAAACTAGTCATTGGTGAAATGGCATGCATGTCATGATAAACTATATCACAGCATTTGGTGGTTTTTTCCTGAGGTACACGAAATCGCAGTGGCATCAATAACACGGGCAATAGGCCCAAGCACAACTTTATGTAGAAAATGCATGACACCCGTGAGTCGCCTGTCATAAAGAGTACACATACCAAGGTCTGCTAGAAGAGAGGCCTAGTCGTAGAAACGGCGGCGCCCAGTATATATAATGCCACCAGGTGGCCCCAGGCGGCATCAGAAGACAAAGAGGTGAGGGTTGGCTCACGTGCCCTGAGAGATGATTCTGTTAGCCCTGCTGGCGAACGGTGTCTCCTGCCTTGGTTCCGTGACATAATTTTGGTGGAGTGCGCTGGGTACTTTCCTGCCTATGTCACACACACCTCCTCGCACTGCGGACCTCGCGCCTCTGCCGGTCGACACACCAGCAGTGCACCGAGTCAGTCGCCGCAACCTAGGACTACCACCCCCTGAGCATGGGCCACTGGATTCTACTTCGGTGCCTGCCCCACGACAAGCCATGCAAGACTTTGTGATTTGAGCTAGTTTGTTGTAGCATGACATGATTACGCAAAAAGCGTACTGGCGCTAAAAGACGAAGACAAAACACACAACACACAAGACTGGCGCAATTCCTTTGTGTTCTGTGTTTTGTCTTCGTCTTTTAGCGCCAGTACGCTTTTTGCGTAAACAAGCCATGCAAGATACTCACTCATTACTACACCCTTCAGAATCCACGAGTACCGAAGCCCTTCCATGGCAGTCAGCTTGAGGACGTGGAAGACTGTCTCATGCAGTTTGAACGCGTCGCGTCTTTCAATCAGTGGGACGACGCCGCAAAGCTTCGGAATGTCTTCTTTAGTCTGGAAGACGGCGCATTTGTACGGCCCGAAGCCTCGTCCACATACGCAATGGTATGACACAATTACTGGTTACCAATTTCACCCACGAACGTCGGCACCTCTTCCGCGCCACAGCGATCGCGTTCGCTGACCAATTAGCTTCTGAATGTTTTGCGTGCACAGCCGTGCAATCTCCAAACATGTCTCTCGATCACATTGACATCAGCTCAGGGCTGTCACAGGTTCAACGCCGTGCTCTCCGTACCTTACTACACCAATACACAGCCTGCTTTGCGTCTTAGAAAGTTCAACAGAAAGCCATTACGAAACACTGCATCATCACGAGTGAAAATGCCAGTCCCATACGCCAACAGCCGTACCGTATTTCATCTAAAAAACGCGAAGCCATCCAAACACAAGTGAAGGAGATGCTCAATGACGGTATTATTCAACCAGCTCAGAGTCCGTGGTCGTCGCCTTTTGCTTTAGTTAAGAAGAAGGATGGAACGCTGCGCTTTTGCGTCGATTACAGGAAGTTGAACACCATAACTAAAAAGGACGTATACCCACTGCCTCGCATAGACGACTTGCTCGACCGCCTTCGCCGCGCCAAATATTTTTCCTCGATTGATTTAAAAAGCGGGTACTGGCAGAATGAAGTTGATGAACGGGACCGGGAAAAAACAGCCTTCATTACTCCCGACGGTCTATATGAATTTAAGGTGTTGCCCTTCGGCCTCTGTTCAGCGCCGGCTGTGTCCATCAGAGAATGGTGGACACAGTTCTCGCTGGCCTCAAATGGCAAACTTGTTTAGTTTACCTGGCTGACGTGATCGTATTCTCCGAAACCTTTGACTAACATCTTAAACGCCTGCGGACTGTATTAGATGCCCTTCGGTCGGCCAATTTAACGCTCAAGCCCGAGAAATGCCACTTCGGCTACGAACAACTGAAGTTTATAGGCCACGTTGTGAGCGCCGCCGGTGTCCAACCCGATCCCGACAAAACTGCCGCCGTGGCCGAATTTCCGGTTACTACCACGAAGAAAGCGCTGAAACGCTTCCTTGGTCTGTGCGCCTACTACCGTCGCTTTATCGCCGCCTTCTCCGAAATTGCCGAACCCCTGACCCGTTTGACGCGTGACGATACCCCGTTCGTGTGGACTACCGAACAACAGGAGGCTTTCACAGAGCTACGCCGACGCCTGCATACCAGCCCTGTTCTTGCTCACTTTGATGAGGAGGCTGCCACTGAGATCCACACAGACGCCAGCAACATCAGCCTGGGAGCTGTCTTAGTCCAACACCAAGATGGCGTGGCACGCGTGATTGCATATGCGAGTCGCGTTTTGTATCGCGCCGAAATTAACTACTCTACCTCGGAGAAGGAGTGTCTCGCGGTTGTGTGGGCCACGATGAAGTTTCGATCCTACCTCTATGGCCGCCATTTCATACTCGTCACAGACCACCATTCCTTGTGCTGGCTGGCCAATCTACGGGATCCATCAGGCCGCTTAGCCAGGTGGAGCCTCCGCCTCCAGGAATTTGACTACACCATAGCCTATAAATCTGGACCCAAGCACGAAGATGCCGACACGCTCTCCCGCGCACCAGTCGACCTAACTGATGACAGCATAGAGAACCACAGTCGTTTCCTTGGAGTGGTCAGCGATTCCGACGTAATGGCGAGGCAGCGAGATGACATCACCTTACGACCCGTCATTGACCATTTGGAGGGCCGCACTGCTACCATACCCCGGGAGTTTTCCCGGAACCTCTCCTCTTTTTGCATGCGCAATGGCATACTGTTCAAAAAAAACTCGAGCCACGGTGACCGCGCCTATCTCCTCGCCATGCCGGCAGACGTCCGTGCCGACA
The DNA here is from genome assembly GCF_055824585.1 of Amblyomma mixtum. Classification (NCBI taxonomy): domain Eukaryota; kingdom Metazoa; phylum Arthropoda; class Arachnida; order Ixodida; family Ixodidae; genus Amblyomma; species Amblyomma mixtum. The sequence continues at coordinate 123,807,778 of NC_143016.1, read as the reverse complement.
TCCTTTTTGCCTCTCACGACGAGCCCACCTCTGGTCACTTGGGGTTTACACGCACTCTCGCTCGAGTACGCAAGGCCTGTTATTGGCGAAAACTTGCTGCCAGCATCCGCTGCTACATCCGAGGTTGCCTTGAGTGCCAGCGCCGCAAGTCACCTCCCCTCAAGCCCGCGGGTTTACTCCAACCAGTTGCACCTCCTCGTACGCCCATTGACCAAGTCGGCATGTATCTTCTCGACCCATTCCCCCCCCCCCCTATCGTTTTGGCCGGCAGGCAATAAGTGGATAATTGTCGCCACAGACTACCTGACACGCTATGCCAAAACCAAAGCGGTGCCGCGTGGCACATCGTCTGAAATTGCGCAGTTCTTCATGCATCGCATTGTTCTGTGACACGGCGCCCCGTCCAGCGTAATCACCGATCGGGGAACGGCTTTCAGAGCGCAGTTCATGCACAAGGTATTCAAGTTGAGTCATACCAGCCATCGCAAGACTACTGCCTACCATCCGCAGTCCAATGGGCTCACCGAGACTCAACAAAACTACAGCAGACATGCTCGCTATGTACAGCCGGCCAAATCTTTAGCTCGCGTGCGCGACGGCCGCTTTTTCTGTGCTCCTACGCTTTGGGATGAAGCAAACTTGTTGAAAGCTCAATATTACGCATGGGCTTAATGAGCATGTGCTGAAGTTTGATATTTTCGCAAGTTTGCTCCGTCATGAGCTGCAGGAGCATGGAAAACGCGGCTGTCACGCACGCCAGCTAAAGATTTGGCCGGCTGTACGTAGACGTCCAGCATAAGACTTGGGACGAGATCCTTCTATACGTGACTTTCACGTACAATACGGCCGTTCAAGACACCAATCTACGCCATTTCGCCTTGTTTCTGGGCGCGATGTGCACACCATGTTGGATGCCATGTTTCCATGCACTGCCGACGACCGGGCGCTCACGCCACACGCCGAAGAATTTCTCCAAAACGCGGAGGAAGCCCGCCAACTCGCCCGCATGCACATCAGGAGGAAACAGGGCACAGATGCACGCCGCTACAACCAGCGACACCGCCACGTCGAGTACCAACCGGACGACCAAGTGTGGGACCCCTGTCCGTCGCCCACGCATGTCGGAAAAACTCCTGTGCCGCTACTTTGGCCCCTACAGAGTGTTGCGTCGCATAACAGATGTGACTTATGAAGTTCTGCCAGACGGTTCTGTGTACAGTGCACGCCATCGACCCCAGCCAGAAGTAGCGCACGTACTGCGTATGAAGCCCTTTTTCACGAACTGACAGCGCTTCCACAGTTGTTTCGGTTTTTGTTTTTTTCGCAGAGGCCCGTTTTCCTCCTGTCATTTTGCCCCTTCGATTGTTGTTTCCCTACTTCCTTCAGTTAGCTCGTGGCGTCGTAGTGGTTTTCCGTATTCCTTTTCTTTTTTTTTCGGGAGGGGAAATAATGCCACTAGGTGGCCCCAGGTGGCATCAGAAGACAAAGAGGTGAGGGTTGGCTCACGTGCCCTGAGAGCTGATTCTGTTAGCGCTGCTGGCGAATGGTGTCTCCTGCCTTGGTTTTGTGACAATATCTTTAATAAAGGATGCATAGAAACTTCCGCTGAACATTTTCACTGCCAGAGGTAACAGAGACACTATTCCAACCTACTGATGCAAACTCTAGACATACTGATGCAAAGTCGAGACGCGGGCTCACGATAGCACAGTATCCAAATTATGTTTTTAATCTAATAGCAGTGTGTATCTAAAATTTGAGCAAAAATATATTGGCATTTAGATATTCTTGTAAAAATGTCACTGTTAAAGTTGGTTATTAATGATGTGTCTCACATGTACACTTATCTACTAAATTAGTAAGTTTAGTTTGCGAGCTGAGTACCTCCGTTGTATGAAAAAAATGGCCAGCTTACTAAATGACGCGCGGAGCGGCCCAGTGTAGCACGTTCAGGCTTCATGGAGGGGAGAATGAAGGCAGTAATTACTTTAAGAATAGAAAACGCAGCACAATCCACAGGACCAGGAAGCTGACAGAACACACTGACAATCTGTGCATGAAGGGCATTAAAGAGTTGCCTGTCATGTCATGCAAGACTTAGGTCGCAGAGGACGGGTGTTAAACACGAGTCGATGCAGACACCTTCTGTCATTACGTGGTACTCACTGTAGAAATCAACAAGCAAGAAGCAAAGGTAACAGGTGAGCATGACCAGACTCGTGCTTTCCTCCGCAAGCAGTCTGGAAGCGCACTTAGAAATCTTTTATGCTTTTTATCGACATATACATCATTGCAGCATGTGGCAAGGAAAAGTGCATACCCCTGGTGTCAAGTGACAGTGCGCTCACAGGACGTGTTAACAGCTCACTGAGGTGCTCTGATATCTATAGGGCACCTTATGAGAAATTATTAGACTTCTCTTCTTAGACACTGAGACACTAAGCCCTTGCTGTCTCAGAGTTTGTTGCCACATGGATCGATGACCCTAAAGGGTGCGCCTTCCTTTCGTGTTGCAAAAAAGGCCTAGGACATGGGTCTTTTTGCTTTTCCATTAGCACCAAAATGTTTGCGAGCGAGATCTTTCGCGGATATGGAATGATTTCACAAAATGTCAGAAAAGAGACTGAAGCTGTGCGAAGCAATACCAGTAACAAACGCCTCACAGCTTTTGAGGAAGCATAAAGACTCATGCCTTCATCCTTTTTGTGCATCACAAACATGACGACACTTCGTCTTTCTAGGTCATTTTTTGAAAAGGTTAACAAAGCAGTGGCCTTTGGTTAAAGTTCTGCAAAGAGCCCTTTCTGGGAACTTGAGCATCCGTTCCTCGTGGGGCTCACTCCAGATATTTGAATACCTTAGTGAGTTGATAGTTGAATACCTTAATGTATGTGAAATTTATAATTGGTGTTGTGTGGCTACTAAATAATTTTTTATGCTTTTCAGATGAAATCGACAGCAGTGGTGAGAGGTACAATGTGTGCAGTTTGTCATGAAAATAAAACGTATGTACTTGTACTCACCCAAACACTTACCACTCTTTCAGGGTTGAATAACACAATATATCATGCATGTATTTTGCATGACTATATGAATATATTCACTATTACACTACTCTCCGTTTCTTTCAGTTCAGTTATTTATTTGGCTGTAGATATTTTGGGTTTCTTTCATAGTTTAGTCCACTCAAACCTAAACTATGCTTTCTGTGTTGCAAGTAGAATCTACAATGAATGCCGCTCTGTGTCTTGTAAGCAGGAAGCGGTGTTAATGGAGCCATGAATTGTTCATGGAAATAAATAACCTTTGCCTTATTATGTGCTGATGAACCTCGACTGTGAAGAGGAAGTCTTGTATTTCTGCAGAGGTGAGACGTCATGGCGACTCTACCAGTGCGAAAGACAGAGACGTGAAAGGAGGCAATACAAGCGCTGACTCGCGACTAAAGTTTATTGAAGTGAACGAGGAATAATACAAAGAAGCCAAGCAACACCACTAAGCATGCCATTACACATAAGCATACATAACAACATGAGTCAAAAATCGCCCTGAACATTCCCCAGATTGAGATAGTCCAACTCATTGCGTGCTAACGCCATAGAAAACACACTGGCACATTCGCCCTCTTAGCATTAAGCTCACGACCGGTGACCCTTCGGTGGATCCCTGGTCAAATGGGCATCCCCGGCAAGGCAATGAGCTGGCTCACCAGCTTGCCTGCGAAACTATACACCGGGTGCCGGGGATCCCATGGACGAGCCCACAGACGGAGCAGGCGGTCAAGGCTTACAAACGCACTGTCGACGAATACTACGCGCAGCAAAAATTGGACTTAGCTAATTTACCACCACCACACCCATCCTTATCGGAATTTTAAACTCGCATTCTTCGCCGAATACAGTTTAATCTCCTATATACACCAACCAAACTTTATCTATACCGGTAAACTTCCACACCTCAGTGCCCAAACTGTCCACACACATATGCAGACATAGAACACCGCCTTAGACAGTGAGTGCCACGCAGCCTTCCAGTCCCCCGCCTATCCTTTCCCCCCACTCCCACCTTAGCCCATCTGGCTCGCCTCCCTGGGTCTGAGGCTGCAACGTGCCCTCGTCGCCTTGACCCAGGACGTACTGAACGCCTAATGGAAAGGATGTTCTAATAAAAGTGTCACACCACCATCACCACTCTTTCATTTTGAGCCGCATTCTTTGTATGTAATACTTATTTCTGCGGCCTCTGGACTGCTATATCTGCAGTGAACATAGTGGGCAAAAGGTATATACACCGACGCATGTGGATGTACTACTGAGAGTACTATCGAGAGCAAAAAAAAATCGCTGAGGCTTAGCTAAGGTTAAGCCTAGTCAGATGCGGAGCATATTGCCACGTATCATTGTAGTGTTTGTTCGTTCACGCTCAAGGCTGCAGGAAAGGGCTGTTATCATTTTTGTTCGTGACGCGAGAAGCGACCAGTCTAATCTCGATTGATCGCAGCCATGAAAGGCTGCATCTAGGTTTTTCCAGATTACTGTTGATATCTTGTCCTGCTATCTGGAAGTTTCCTTGCCGGCTTTAAATTGAGCGATGCCGCGAGCAGCGGACATTCGTAGTCCGACGACTGACGAGTACGTTTGTTGCTTACGCCGCCGCTGAGGGACTCAGTTCTTTTTTTGGGCGCAAGTCAGCCCAAATAAAGAGCTTCGTTTGCAAGACTGGTTGTTGTCTTCCTGACCGCTGCATTGCCGTCACTACAACGTGACATCTGGTGGAGGTGCTGGGTAGCCTTCCAGATACCGGACAACCCCTGCAGGTCGTGACGCCAGCCCTTTGAGTTATTCGCCAAAAGACCTGACTCCAGTCTACCACGCAGCCTCTGGAGCCTCCAGCCATGACTTACGCCGCAGCAGTGCGCCGTCCTGTACCTCGACGACGAGACCCAAGCCCCTATCGCACTTAGCCAGCTGCGCTGGAGCGCCGCCCTCTCGCCCCAACTCGCCCGTCCTACGAGCGTCGTACACGGCCGAGGAAATGCGTCGAGTGGAGAACACCCGACCAGCGCCGCCCACAATGCTTCCAGTGCGGAGAAGCCGGTCACATTCTCCGGTACTGCCCATACAGGAGAATGGGCATCCGAGGGTTCCCTTACGACGCCCCACGACCCCAACCCGGCCAGCGACCAGCCGAAATCGAGGATTTTTTGCGTCGGGAAGGATACTCATCGCCGAGCCGCCTATCGCGTTCTCCGTCGCCATCGTCACCGCGCTAAGTATCTCCTAGCCGAGGCTACGCAGTGCGTGGACGCTTCCCCAGCTCCCGAAGGTTAAACTGAATAAAGCAGCCTCTGGAGGTGAGGTTGCTTCTGAGCGCAAGAACTAAGATCTTCCATCGACGAAAACAGAAGACCATGCCCCCTACGACGACGACGAACCCTACGACAACGACGAACCCTACGACAACGACGAACCCTACGACAACGACGACGCCTACGAAGACGACGACCCCTACGCAGACGACGACCCCTACGCAGACGACGACCCCTACGAAGACGACGACCCCTACGAAGACGACGACCCCTGCGACGACGACGATCCCTACGACGACGACGATCCCTACGACGACGACGATCCCGACGACGACGACGATCCCGACGACGACGACGACTACTACGACGACAAATACGACGACAAAAACTACAACAAAAACTACGACAACACCGACGACAACACCGACGACAACGACGACACGGCCAGACTTGAAGCTCTTACCGCTGCCCTTACACCTTATTAGGAACGCTAAAGGACTCTAAGTTCTCGAAGCATTCTCCGTGTTTAATTTCAATTTAAAGCATCGAGACGATGCTTCTTTGGAAGGGGGGTAATGCCACGTATCATTGTAGTGTTTGTTCGTTCACGCTCAAGGCTGCAGGAAAGGGCTGTTATCATTTTTGTTCGTGACGCGAGAAGCGACCAGTCTAATCTCGATTGATCGCAGCCATGAAAGGCTGCATCTAGGTTTTTCCAGATTACTGTTGATATCTTGTCCTGCTATCTGGAAGTTTCCTTGCCGGCTTTAAATTGAGCGATGCCGCGAGCAGCGGACATTCGTAGTTCGACGACTGACGAGTACGTTTGTTGCTTACGCCGCCGCTGAGGGACTCAGTTCTTTTTTGGGCGCAAGTCAGCCCAAATAAAGAGCTTCGTTTGCAAGACTGGTTGTTGTCTTCCTGACCGCTGCATTGCCGTCACTACAACGTGACAATATTGATGGCTAGGCTTGGTAATACATGGGTTTTCTTGGTTGAATACTTGGTCATTTTAATACAACCACTAGAAGCCTTCGTCGTGGGGGAAGACAATGGCATGGCTACAGCGGAACGCCGACTAACCCCGAGACGCGCGTTGGGTGAGCGCCTGGATTGCCACGGAAGCCGCGTCCGCCTGCCCGGTGGAGCGAGCGTTTCACCTACACCGAGTGTGAACGCGCGTTTGAAATGCGCGGGAGTGTGACGTCACCATACCACGTGATTCACACGGCGTGCAACCGCAGCGACGGCATAAGTTGGAGCCCCGTCTGTCATCTGTCGTGACGTCATTGTGTCACGTGGTGTGACGTCACCATACCACGTGGTCTGCACGGCGTGCAACCGCAGCGACGGCACAAGTTGGAGCCCCGTTTCTCTACTGTCGTGACGTCATCGTGTCATGTGGTGTGACGTCATGTATCACGTGATTTGGAAGCGCATAACCACGGTGAAGGGCTGAAGTGGTAGCTAAAGTAGTATGCTTCGCATAATAACAGATCCCTGCCAGTGCGCGCCGATCAGCGCCAAACTGCATGCGAGTGCCGCCTGACAAAGCACTCCTGGTGCCGAGACCAGCGCAGTGGCGCGCATTGCGTAGCGCTCCTCGAGAGGGGCGCGCACCACTGCGCTGGTCTCTGCAAGAGGGGTGCTTCGTCAGGCGGCGCTTGCATGCAGTTTGGCGCGGATCGGCAAGCACTGGCAGGGATCTGTTTATTTTTGCTCTCAATAGTACATAATTACAAAACAGGTTATTTCCGTTCTAGATCAAATGACTTTCAAGTGAACGGAGGAAGCATGCATACACATTACAGAACCTTTAATAATAACACAACAGAAGCATTTGTTGCGAAACAAACGATTTCGTTCTCGTGCATAGCATGGCGTAACTTTCCGTCCCCAAGAATGTGACGATCGTCATACGGAGTTGCCGGTTCTGACATTTAGTCAATAATTCAGGTTGCGGAAAACCCTCCGGCAACGTATTGCCAGCGGGTTTCTCTGTACAGCGGAGCATTTGTTTTACAGCGTACTACTTTACCATCTCATGTGAAAGTGGGTTTTGTGAGCCACCCAGTGCGTCTTTATGTACCCCGACCACTGCAGTGCCGAAAATACAATTTGTGCCAGCTGCAAAGGTCCCCATGAGACAAACATCTAGGGAGTGTCCGAAGGTAAAAACATAGCTGAAGATCTTGAAGAAAATGGTGAGAGACCATTCTATTCACCGGGAAGCAGAAATCGTGGTACGTCGCCCGAGAAGGAGCACACACAACCCCGGAGAAGAAACTGAATTTAGTAATCGAACTGACAACGCATCAGGAGGAACGAGACCGCTCTGCTGCGCAGAAGCCACCGCCTCCAGCTCTGGAAGAGCCAAGAATTCCACCCACTCAGGAGTACTCCGTGCGTCCGCTGGATGTGTCTACAACAGATGATCGAATCAGGGCGATGCTGAAATAGTTGATATGCACCTTACGGCGGACAACTGCTGTATTGGACTCGCTCATTGCTAAAGCTGCTGTCGAAATTTTAGACGCTATTGATCCGGTGCTTGCCACTCTTTAAGATCAGTGAGAAATTATGGCTCTGCCGTCGTCAGTGCCCTCACTACAGGAGAGAATCTCTCGAACGGCAGTATTGCAGTGGAGTGTTCGAGGTCTGCGAGGCTGCCTAGCAGATTTCAGGCAGATGATTTTGAAGTAGCGATTTCCTGTGCTTATAATATGTGGGCCGAATATCACATCTCCTTTTCGACTGTCCGGTAATGAGCATTTCCTGTCTGAAGCGGCTGGGCATTTGAGCAAGGTACTACCATGCAACCGCCGCGACCTCACTTACGTTCGACATCAAATTTCTGGGCGTAGTAGTAGGGCGTAGTGTGTAATGTTTTATTGTTCCCGCTTGTTTATTTTCTCTGCCTATTACTGCATGCGATTTATTTTGGCTGTTTGTTTCCTCGCAGTATGACTTAGCCCTGTATGCTATGCTGTATTAATGTGTTCCTTTTATGTTGATCGAAACTTTGTTTAACGATCTGACTGTACTTGCTGTTGAGTGATGTGTTTGGGAAGGGGGGAAGGGGGCCGACACTGAGTCAGGCATTAATTTGCCTTTATGTCTGCCTCCTAGGCACCTATTACTGCTGCCTGAATAAAATGACTTTGATTTGACTTTGAGTAATGTAGAAATCACTGTGACTTTGAATGGGCGCAGAATCTCGGCACGCCGATTTTTTTGCTTGGGACTACCTACAGGCTGCCTGGACCTGGCATTTGTATCCAGGCGCCTGTCGTCGATGCAACATTATGTGCTGATATTGAGTCTCCCACATGCGAAAATATGCTGCACCAACTGGGGTGCTTTCCGCATTGTTCTAGAAAAGAGCTTTGAGAACCTCGCTAACGCACGAGATGTGGAGCAGCGTATTATTGCGGCCACGAAAGATACAACGCGCAACATCTCAGCCCCCAGTTCCACAGCTGCAGTGGATGTGATGTACGCGCAGCTTCGGGCGATTCGTCGGCGCGTACAAAAGGATGTCTCGGATCTCCGGGCCTCTCGACATGCCCAGAAGCAAACACAGCGCTATTTAGAGAATCTAGGAAGACAACGGTGGCGGTCATTTTGCAGCAGATTGGATCACTGCAAACCACTCTACAGAACATGCCACGTCGTTCGAGCACTGCTGAAATTTTCCCCAGTGGCAACACCCTTTCGTGCATTGGCATTTTATGAAAAACGGCAAGAACTAGAGGTCTCGGAGGATTTCTGTTCGAGAATTGCCGGGAGCGCTTCTTCACCTCGGCAGCATTGATGTGCTCTTCCCACAATGGATGATCGACTCTACATTCTTTTACCAACTGAAGAACTGAAAGCAGCGCTTTCTGCTTGTACGTATTCTTCGTCCCCAGGACCTGATGGAATCACATACAGCGCGCTTCGTCACCGGGGCTCACAGGTAATGGAAGCCCTCTTAACATTGTTCAGCCATTCTTGGGCCCCTTCCACCACTGTTCCACAGCGGTGGAAAAGAAGCCGCATTGCGGCCTTGCTCAACCAGGAAAATCCCCACTCGACTTAACATCCTAGAGACCAGTAGTTCGTGCAATTTGTATTTGGCAAGGCGATGGAGCGTATGGTGTTAACCCATAGCCTCCCACAATGACGGGTTTCCGTAAAGGCCGGTGTGCCATCGACAGTGTAATTGATGTTTCGTCGACGGTAGAACATAAAAAACGCCGTCACAGGTTGACTGCAGCTCTTTTCATCGACATCAAAGGCGCGTTTGATAATAATGTTCAGCACGGTGCAGTATTAAATGCATTCGATGAATGTAGTATAGGCGGACGTCTGCACAGTTGTATTGCAAGCTATGTGACAAACCGGACAGTCTACATGGAGAATCTTTAAGGAGATACAGCAGATCATCACGTTGCTCGTGGTGTTCCTGAGGGAGGAGGAGTACTCAGTCCAACGTTGTTTAATCTCGTGATTATTGGCCTTTTCAAGCAACTACCGAACACTGTTTCGATACCCGCCTGCGCAGACGATATTTCCATATTGGACATGTGTCACGCGTCTCCAAAAGTGCAAGCAAGGATGCAGCGTTGAGTCTCTATTACGTCTGCGTACTTGTGCCGGCAGGGGTTTGAACTTTCACCAACTAAAGGCTTAGTAATCTTGACTTTCACATGTAAGTTAATGGCCTGGTGGTCAAATCTTTAGGGGCATTTGGTCACACTCGACGGACAAATTGTTCCGTACGTAACACATCACAAATTCTTAGGTGTTACAACATACCGTGACCTGTCTCGGACGAAGCACATTTCTTTGCTCCAGAAAAAGCTCGACAGCTTTGCGAGCATTGTGCGGTGTATTTGCACGGAAATTTTGGAGTCACTCTGAGTGACCTTTTACTTCACGTGTACCAAGCGCTGGCAGTCGGTCTTCTCAGGGGTCAGATTATCAGGCCTGCATGCGCTTGAAAGCGTACAGGCTTGTGCTTTAAGAGTGCGCTTGGATTTGCCATGCAAAAACTTCTACATGGGGCACATTACACTAGGCCGGCGCCTGCTCTGCACGAATTTATTTTCAACAGAAGCCTCTTTGTGTGCATTTGCGACGTCTGACCAGGCATCGTCATCACCCCCTGACCAATATTAGTTGTGATGTGCGTCCAGATTCCGCCTTTTCCAGAGCCCTCTGGATGCAGTGTAATGCGGTGCCTTCTACCTACATGCCACACCAGATTGTGGAGGTGCCACTTTGAGCAGTACCGAAACCATATATACGTACAACCATTCCAGGGATAACAATGAAGATGCACATCCCAACAGTGCCATCTGAAACAGCTGGCACTGTCATACATTGCATCTTTGTATGGTGACTCCCAGCATGTTTTGTGGCCGGATCCGTGACTACTACCTCTTCAGCTGCAGTGGTGATAGTGCCAGAAAATGGCTTATGTCACCGTTTCAGGCTAACGCATAAAACGCCATCTACGGCAAGCGAATTGGGAGGCATACGAGAGGCCGTCCGTTATATTGGTCACCAGTCAGCGCGCGAATAGACTCTATTCTGCAACTCGAGATCGGCATTGCAGGTCATACAAACTTATTAAACCAAGGACAAGCAAGCAGCTGGCTAAACAGATTGTGCTTTTGTTAGCCGAGGCTTTTCACCGCGGCCATATATCATAATGCTTCAATGAATACCGAGCCATTGCGGCATAGCGGGAAACGAGCGTACTGAAGCCGAGGCTCGGCTGGCCCATGGTGGTGGTGCTTTCATTGACATACCCTTCTGCAGATCTGACTTTGGAGCCTTCCTGGTGCATTTAATGCAAGCCGTATGGAAGTTGCTCTGGAACAATTCGAGCCACCGACAGGACCGCGCCTCCAAGCTTAACACCGGCTCGCGATTTCATCTGCCATCTAGGGTAATCCGATGTCATGGGACTTTGTTCCACCGGTTACGGCTGTGTGTGTGTGGATATCACCCATGAAACTCAATGTATTATTCCATCATCAACCATCATTCGCACTTTCCCTTTCTTCCCCTTCTCTGTCCCCAGTATGGAGTAGCAGGCCAGGGCCATGTTACCCCCGATGACCTCTCCTCATTTTCCTCTCATTAAAAGTTCTCTCTCTCTCTCTATACAACCGACTAGCAAACATTTCAAGGAATGCTCCCGCCTACCCTTCCACGGGGCGCTTCCAGGAAGTGGCTAGGAGGCTTTGAATCTACAAATTGTTTACTGCGCCCGACCACTGCGCATTGACGTCATGCAGAAGTACTCCCCTGACTTTCCCGACAGACGAAGGGAGCCACGAAAACACGCGCTGACGCTCGCTCGTCTTCGTTCTTTGTCACAGTGTTTTGCGCATTTTCCCATGTTTCTTATTCAACCCACGGTCAAAGAGAAGAACGCCATCTTACGCGTACGTCGAGTGCAAAGATAGTGGAACCCCATTATTACGGTTCCAGTGAAGGACGTCACTCCGAAAAACGTGGGTGGTCAACAATAAAATTTGCTTACGTTTGAGTGGTGAAGGTCACGATGGGGAAGAAGGATTTTATCACGGTGACGTCGTGGGGCTAGCACGTAAGTATGCACTTGCAATCACTCTATTGTCTAACTAATCTCTCTGCCTCGGTTAAAGCGTTCGAACACTTGAGCGCCTATTTTTTAACCAGTCATATGCAGATTATACAGTGTAGAGGGATAAAATACCGCAGTTGTTTTTTCATTTGCGTACCAAGAGCCCTTGTCTTGCATGGTAACTAACTGGAATTAGTTTTATCGTTTGTATTCTTTCTTTACAGAGGCATATGGTGTACACGTGCGAGAGCAATGAGCGAGAAGCGTCCAGGGGGACAGCTTCTTAAGCCACTTAACAAACAACTCAATTCGATGCTGCGAAATGTGCCGTAAATAAAGGAGGATAACCACGCAAACATAAGAATCGTCAGAGACAAGATTTATAGCAACAACCTCATTACACACCAGTGTTGGAACAATGCTACGATGCAGATTGATAACATTATTAATTCAAATACCGAAGCGGTAAATACCGAAGCGGTATACTAAGCACTGACCACGCACAGGGCGAGGCGTCTCGTGACGCCTGGCTTGTCCATGTCTTCTCGTTCGTCCTGCCTTCTTTTGTGTGCATTATATCTTTCTAAGTCATGTGACGTACAGCTTCCGCTTCATGAGATTCTCGGTAACGCCTTCTGCTTCTTTTCTTCTTTTTCGCCCTTTTCTTTCTTATTTCTTAGTCATTAACAATCCACAATCATATTACTGATCCACAATCACATTACCAACCGCTTAGTGTGTTAGCGCGTCTTTACACCGACGTGACGCCTGGTGGAAGTGCTGGGTACACCTTTCATATACCGAATGCCCCCATCACGCCGCGATTCAATCTGAGGTCAACCACCTGAGGTAGACAGGCCTGTTCACCAGGGCAGCCGCCCGCTATAAGGCCTATCTCCTGAATTCGGGCTGCCCGACCTCAAGTCCTCAAGGAGTGCTGTCGCTGCCACAATGAATCATCCAGCATCAATGGCGCCAGTCCTTCTCCACCACCAGCAAGATCCGTCGCGTTTTCGCGGCCTACTACATGAGAACCCCGAGGACTGGCTGGACCAGTTCGACCTGGTAGCCACATTGACTTCATGGGACGGGGATTCAAAGATGCGCCATGTCTATTTTGCTCTCGAAGACTCTGCAAGGACATGGTACGTAAACCATGAATCTGGCCTCCGGACATGGGAGACATTCAAAGCAGAATTTTTCAAGGCGTTCACCAGTGCGTTCTGAGAGAAAGCCAACCTTCTTCATAAAAATAGCATCCAACTTCCGAACCAGTGTGTGATGGTGCACGTGGAAGAGATGACACGCCTCTTCCGTCGCGCAGACCCACGCATGTGGGAGGAAAGAAGGTGCGGTTGCTGATGAAGGGTGTAAAGGAGCAGCTTTTCGCAGGCCTGGTTCGTAGTCACCCGCAACATTAAATCACTTCGTCAAGGAAGCAACATTAATTGAAAAATCACTCGACATGCGGGCACGGCAGTACGAGCGCACGAACGTATCGATGCTCTGCGCCCATACTGAAGGAACCTCCATAACCTCAGCAGAATCACTGCGTGAGGCCATTGGAGCCACTGTACGGGAAGAGGTGGTGAAAGCAAACCCCTGTTAAGCCTCAGATTACGTCATTTACGGATTTCATTCGCGAGGAGGACCAACAAGCATTGGGTACGTCGCAGCTTCTGGCAGCCACTCCACCGCTGCCACCAACACTCAGTTATGCTGCCGCCGCAAGCCTCGACCTCACGATACGAAGCACCTGCGCTAGCCGCTTCTCAGCTTCCACCTTCCCAGTCGAACATTGTCTAGCGACCTAGGCCTTGAAGAACTGACGTCTGGCGAACCCCGGACCACCGACCGTTGTGCCACCATTGCGGCGAACCTGGGCACATCTGGCAGCGCTGTCCATGCAAGGAGATGAGTGTTCGTGGGTCCCCCTTCGGTGCTCCCCGCCCGCTGCTTGGAGAGCGACCACGGGAGATCACAGATTAAATCTGCCACGCGGACTCCGGCCAGCGCCACATCTCCCGATCACCTTGTCTGCGCCGCTACAGTTCTCCGGGACCCAGCGACCAGGGCCAGTCTAGAAGTCCCCGTAGGGGAAACTACACGCGGCAGCCTCTGGGGGTGCGGCTTCACGACAAGTACAAGACCCTCAAACGCCACCATACACATCATCGTCAGTGCCGTGCAACACACTGATCCCGACGACCCACGAACGACAGCATGTTAAGACAAGGCGACAAGCCGCCGCACTTCTTAGTAACCATGACGCTTCTCTTCGACGCCGCATCCCTTCGACGCACCAAAGCCTCGATCGGATTCCTCGATTGTGCCGCGAGACGCCACCACCGGCTGATTTAGACGCTTCAGCAGACGGCACCGCCGTAACTGCTTTAGTTGACACTGGCGCCGATTATGTTCTACTCAGCAGACAATTGCCGCTGTGCTCAGAAAGGTTATGACTGCTTCAGACGGCCCGCAGTTACGTACCGCTGGAGGACATTTGATTACTCCGATAGGGACGTGCACGGTGACGGTCACGGTACAAGGGCAAACTTCCTAGCAGAGTTTGTTGTCCTTGCCGATTGCTCTCCTGATGTTCTGTCGGGCATGGACTTCCTAACGGACAACGACGCCATCACGAACCTGCAGTCTCAGTTCAGCCAGTTTTCGACAGAGAATGCGATTGAAACCGCAGATGCCCTCCCGTCTTCTTGAGGAGCAAGTGACCTTGCCTCCCCGCTCCAGTATGCTGGCGACTGTCGGTTCACACACCATACGAGACACTGAAGGTATAGGCGAGAGTGAACAGCTTTTGCTTCTCAACCGCGGTATTTGCGGTACCTCGGATGGTAGTGTTTGTGGAAGACGGGAAGTTTGATGTGCTCCTGACTAACTTCAGCAATGAGCACCAGCACCTGAACAAAGGGACGACTGTCGCTTACATAGATGCCATCAGTGAAACTAAGTGCGCACAAAGCCTGATTCGTGTTTTGCGAACGGAACCAGAGGCCATCGTCGACGTCAAGTACGACATTAATCAGACAGTGCCGCAACACGAAGAAGGCATGCTGCGCGAGCTGCTCAATCGCTACAGACACACATTTGCATCGTCTCCGCGCGTCGGCAGGACACACCTTGCTACACATCGCATTATTGCGGACGACACGGCGTAACCACTTCGGCAGTCACCTTTCCGTGTTTCCTCTAGGGAACGTGCCGTCAGCAGCACGCAAGCAAAGGAAATGCTTGATAATGACGTCATTCGATCGTCTCGGAGCCCCTGGGCCACTTCTGTCGTGCTCGTAAGGAAAAAGGACGGAACACTGCGGCTGTGCGTTGATTTTCCGGTGACTGAATAGCATCACTAAAAGAGACGTTTACCCTTTGCCAAGAATCGACGACGCTTTGGATCGGTTATGCAACGCCAAGTATTTCTCCTCCATGGATTTGAAGTCTGGGTGCTGGCCAATAGAGGTAGACGAGAGGGACCGCGAGAAGACGGTATTCATCTCTCCAGATGGGTTGTACGAGTTTCAGGTCATGGCCATTGCGCTGCCCCAGCGATCTTTCAGAGGCTTTTGGACACAGTCCTCGTGTACCTGAAATGGCACACTTGCATAGCATACCTGGACGATGTGAGCGTACTCGGCACCGCCTCGAGGCGACAAAGGTGCGTTAGCGCGTTATTACACTGACGTGACAATATCACTGTAATAAACATCATACAGAAAGAAAAGAAAAAGGATAGTGCAGTGCTGCAATCGAGTGGCCAGCGAACCTGGTCGGTTCTCGCCTTCTGGGGTTCGAAACCAACTTCAGGAGAAATTTAAGAACTTTTATTTTTTATCCTTTCCTGATGATGCGGTGTTCACTTGGGAATTCGCACCACCTGGCGTGTACAACTACGAAAAAGTAGCATTTTCTGCCTCATGAGCCATATAACGCTACCGCAAAAATAAACGCAGCGATGGCGCTCGCCGCTCACAATCGGAGCCGCGAAGACCATAGGCCAAGTGCCTGGTCTTAATCAGTTGTGGGCCTTACTCTCATCTCGATTGGCTGCAGTTCCGAACCGAAATGCTCGGTGAGGGGCAGCGCATCCGGATTCGCTCTGCAAGTGACCGGAGGAACCCAATAACCGAGTGCAAACGGCGTAGCAGCCGCCCTCTTTTCATTGCCCTATTTTTCCTATGTCTTAAAATTATGAATGAGAGAGGGAGCCCGGCCCAGGAAAGCTTTGCGGGGCATAAAGCAAATACAAAGCAAATCGAAAAGATGCTGATAGCCCCAATGCTCGCGAGGCTCGCCATCGACAAAACCGAGCTGTTGTAGCGCCACCATATCGGCACGCGGAAGCAGACGAAGCGGTGGGTCCGCGGAGTAGAACGCTGGCCTCAGCCGGACGCTGCCGCCGCTGCTCTGCCGCTACCTTTTCTCAGGCAGCCCTCAAATAAACGTGGCCGCGGTCGCCTCCTGGGCGACGTCCACAGCGACCTGTACAAGTGGTGACCCGGCGAGCCGCGCCTTGTATCCCAGCGGCGTCCAAGCATGGCAGGCTGGCAAGACCTGGATTTCAACCCCCGCTCCCAGCGTTCCGGCCTGCACGCGTCGGCGGGTGGTTCGCCCAACTGGAGGCTGCGATGTGCTTGAACGGCATTACCATCCAGCGGTTTAAAGACGCAATCCTTTGCGACGTTCTCCCGCCCGACTTGTACACTGTATTCACTGCCGAGCGACAAGCCGATCGGCAGCTTAGCAGCACCTGGGAATGGTGGGCGCCAAACACGGTCCTCGCAGCAGCGAGAGTAGCGCCACCGACAACGTGCAGAGGGCCAACCCTCAATTTGCGGAACTGGCTCCTTGGACAAGGTTCGTGCTAGGAGGCCGCGGTGGAGCGAAAGTGTAGGAAGCGCCAGCGCGAAGCAGCCGCCGGCGAGCCGCCAGCTCTCACCTATTATTCGAGTAGGCCGTTTACCAGCTTAGAGAACTTTTTCTCCGACTTCGCCTCTTCACCTTTCACCTTTCTCCTCCTTTCTATCCGCCTTGTTCACCGTTCGTCGTTATTCTGTGCAGCTGGGAATCCTTTCAAAGTCATTCTCAAGCCGGCTCTCAAGGTAAAAGGCCGAGCTACGGCCGAAACGTCAATGATTCATGTCACTAAGAAGTGCCTGCATCTTGACCATTCACCAGCGAAACCGGGCGGAATCTACAGTGAATAATATTGTAATGCTCATAAGAGGCGATGCCTCTTCGCAGAAGATGAAGAGGATGACGTAGTTGCATCTTGCGTGGTGTAATGTCAGCCAGTAACATGTCTGTCTTGCTGAGCCTCTGTCCTTGTGCGGGGTAGCGGCTAAGTACCAGGCAGTGGTGCCCTAGCTTGCCCCATTTTTCCGTCTTGTTGTCTGTGCCTGCTCCAGTTCCAGGGTGGTTGCGTGCAGGACGAGGGCTTGTATACCTCTTCTCCCGGCCAGGGGCTTGCCCCTTGGTGGCCTCTCTTCACCAAGACCAGGTCCGAATTGATGCATTTTTTCCAGTGGAGCAAGTGCCATTAATGTCACTTTATTTCCTACCGATGGAGGTGCGATCCGTTGGAACAACCCGTAGCAAGTACAGGCGGCCCTTCAAACTACTTCACCTCAGTACATGCGGATCACTCATCTACAGCAGTTCAAAGTGGTGTAATCTTGTGCAGGTCACTGGACAAGCATTGCGCTGAAGACGGCTGAAGCGTACCGCCTTCGCCAACCACCCGGTGAGCGCGTTCATACCGCCTCATCTAGGGTGTTCCAAGGGCTCTGTGGGTTCGACTCTCGATTGAGCCCTTTAGAAACGCTTGAGAACCTCTCGTCTGCAGGCGTGATGTCCATCGATGCAGCTGAATGGTCGACGGAGTAGAAGTTCCTACGGCGTCCGTCACAGGCACATTTCAAGAAATAGCGTGCCCTTCACAGAAATAAGTGTGGCAATTGGTCTTTCGTGTGGCTGCCTTTAACTCTCGGCACTTCAGCGTCACAACTGCTGAAGATTTGGCCACAGCGGCAAAGCCTGCAAAGCGGGCTTACGTTGCTGTACATGTGGCGAAAGTCGTGGTAAGAGGGAATGTCCTGAACAGCAAGAGAAATGTTGTTAGTGGGGTGGTGCCCACTCTGATAACTCGCCTGACTGTACTACACGAACTCCAGCAGTTCAGAGCTGATGGGCAAACGCCGGTTCACGCGACGGGAAGCTTTTGCCGCTGTCAAAGAGACAGCCTCAGGTTACTCTAGAGTGACTGCCGAATTCCTGCCAATAATGAATGCCAGTTGGTAGCAGGCAATCGCAGAGCAGTTGAAAAAGCTATGGAAAATGCAACGGAACGCATTATGCAAACCGTATCCCGATGTATTTCCCAGGTAATAGATACCCACATGTCCAATCAGCTGCGGGTGCCCACAGATCGTATTTAGTCTTCTGTGGCTTCGGAAGATCCTCTATTTTCTGTGGTCATCCATTGTGTTGCATACGGGCAAAGTCAGTACGAGCGACAAATGACTGCTGAAGTACCTCTACGGAACAGCGTTATGGACACATCCTCTGCTTAATGTGTTGATATAGAATCTGATATTCATGCCCAAAAACGAAGTGTGTCTCCTTTCGGTGTTGTATATCTTGATCCTAGTAGAAATAAAAGAAAAACGAGGCTAGCCAAAATCCCAAGGCCAGGACTCCAGACAAGGCAGTTTCCGCTGCAGCACTCCCGGTATGATAGAGTCGTTAAGTTTGCTCCCCAATGAAATTGCCGTTCTATATTCTCAGTTTCGACAGAGTTCAAGTGTTTATGCTATCAGCTGATCTTGCGGGTCGGAGCTGGACACAAGCTTCCCACTGCTCGACTGACGGGTTTGTAATTTTGGGCTCTATCGGGCTCGCCGATAGAGTGGACCGAGGAGGCAGCAAAAACGAATGGGATCCTGCACCTAGGAACACCACCTGCTGCTCAAGACCCCAACCCCTAAACCTCGTCCTATTTTGCGGAATAAAGTTTTATACTACTAATACTATGCAATCAGCTTCGACCGGATTTAATTGCGTGAAAGGAAGTACGGCTTGCTAAAGATTTCAATTAAAATCTGGAACACTGCCGTTCGCTCCGACTTAACAGGTCATCACGAAGGGGAGGGTTGTTAGTCCTCATTTCTTCAAAGTTTTGTCACAGGGCATCCTTGCGCTTAATCTCAATATCCCACGTCAGTCGCTCTTTAATATAGCTAACGCATATTTCCCATCAGGTGGGCATGACACTCGGTCCTTTCACTCACTTTAATCGCCGATCTTTGGTCTCCAAACCTTTTGAGCGGGTAGTTGTAGACTTCATGGGGCCTTTAACTCTCACCTCATCTAGAGGGACCCGGTACATGCTTGCGTTGGTGGATTTTGCCACCAGGTTTCCTGATTCAGTAGCCTTACCTGACCTACTGTGGCGGAAGGCCTCGGAATGTTCGACCGTACTGGGTTCCCGCTGCGGATGCTTCGCTATCAGGCTTGGTGCTTCACGTCTACAGTTATGCGGGAAGTGAACAATGTGCCAGCTATCAAACACTTAGGGTTCGACACCGTACCATCCCATGTGCAACGGGCGAGCGCTTTAATGGGACCTTGAAGAGTATGCTACGGAAGTTGTGCCAAGAACACCCCAAGGCATGGGATCGTTATTTTGCTCCACTGCTCTTTGCCTATAGTGAGGCTGCACAAGCTATCCTGGAGTTTTCCTCGTTTGAGCTTATATACGGTCGCCAAGTCCGAGGGCCAATCACCATTTTAGAAAAGCTCGAGATGGCTGGCAAACTGCCTGACACTGTCTGAACAACGTATGTGTAAGGCATCGGTAGTGTACGCGGGGTCATCGGGACCGGTGTTTCTCCCTCACAACCCGCCAGCTGCTGTCTTCAATGGATGCCACCGGCGTGAGGGGGGCGGCTGGGGGCGCTCAAAGCGAAGCGTCTCCTTTCTCGGAACGCGGCCGCTCGCGAATGCGCCGGGAAGTATGGGTGTCCCTCGCCCCGCGTGTATTTTTGTGCGAAGGAAAGGATGTTTTACCTCGCATGTGCGGGCACGACTGGGTGTTTTGCACTTGCTTTGCTTTTATTTTTTTGCGAGGAAGAGACTGTTGTACCTCGCACGTGCTGGCACGTCTGTGCGTGTGTGTTGTTTTTACTTGTATTTTGTGGTGGAGAAGGTGATTTACCCTACGGAAGCTGGAGGGCTGGCCATGCTCTCGATGAACCAATCATGTTAGGAGTATAACATGATTGGATGCTACTAAAGGTGGGCCGGGCCTCTAGGTCTTTAAATCCGGGCCCCGGAGCCGGAATAAGGTCAGATGCTGTGCATCTTAGGCTATGCCCAGTAGGGGCTTCCCCTAGTGTTAGCCAGATACACGTTTTGGTTGTTTTGTATCTTTGTTGCTTAATTTCTCTTTTTGCCGCTAAATTTGTCTCCAGTGCCTAAATTTGTATGTGATGTAAATATCTGTATATAAATCTTCAAGTAGTTTCTTTTTTATCTCTGCGTCCCAACTCATCGTAAGACCGTCTCTGACGGGGCACCCCTAGTGCGAAGATAACGATTCAGGCATCTAGTCTACAAACCGTCTCTGGCGGGGCACTTCTGGTGCAAGGAAGAAGAACCTGAACTTTATTGGCGCAGTCGACGAGGATCCTGCGGCCATCGGAAGACGGCGCAGGAAGAAGACTGAAGGCAGGGAAAACGGCGACGACAAGGCAACAGGTCAGCGTTCGAGAACAGACCTGCAGGGAGAGACCGCGGCAAGAACCACGGCAGTAGTCCAGAGACACGAGACTGCGTCCGGTCAAGGAAAGCAGCGCGTTGAGAACTCGACGGTCACCGGCGGGTCACAGCAAGTGACGACAACGTGCACAGGACCAGCGGCGTGCGACAGCTCATCGCAGCGTCCGGTGAAAGTGGCGGTGGACTCCGACGCCAAGGCGCTGGCAATGCAGATCGACGCATCGAAACTGTGAGTTTCCTTCGTCGCATTGTTCACGTCCCTGTTCATGTGTTCGAGCCGGTAGGACAGTAGAGAGGTACGGAAGGCGGTATTGAGAGTTATCTATTCCGACCCACACTCGATGTGAGGTACCAGGTGGAGTTAGCGAAGGCGCGGTTAGCGGACCTTCAAAGAAGTAAATGGTGGAAAGGCGCCGCTACGCGAGGAAAAACCTCAGGATGTTAAATACGTCTTTAAGGTAATAGAAGCAAGACGCCAGCAGGTGGAGCTCGAGATTTCTGAGCTCAAGGAGTCTAGAAGAGCTAGTGAACTAGCGAGGGTGAACTGCTCCGAGTCCCGAGAGGAGAGGCCACCTGTGCTGGGAGGCATTCTGCCGGTATGCAAGAACGCTCTTTGTTAGTAAAGGACGCAGAGAGCGCAGGAAGTGAAAAGATTCCAGGAGGCGCGAGAAGATCACAGCTTTTCCGCCACCGTGGGCGGCTAGCAACGAAAAGGAGCAGCCAAATCATGATGATCCGGGGGCAGTCGAGACTGAATCGTCCGACAACAAACAGGACAGCGATAAAATTCCTGCAGGCTCGATGACGGAGGTTGTGACCTCCGACATATCAGAACAACGAAAGAAAAACAGGCAGACAGAAGTGAAAAGTGAGTCAGCTTGTCGAGAAACTAGAATCTCAGGTGGAGAAAGCATCCTGAGGGAACGCAGCCCCACGGAATTGGAGGTGGTGATCTCGCAATGCGATGATCCAGCCGCTCAGGTTATCTCTACTCGAGATGAGACCAGGTGCGACAACGCGAGTTCAGGAATGTTGGAAGCGAGTCTGACAGTTCCCAACACGTGGTCTCAAGCAAGCTGCGAAAGAGAGCAGTTCGTTCAGCATGAAACGGCCAGTGACTACAGATGTCAGATCGGCGAGCCAATAACAGGTGAAAATCTAACGTTGCCGCAAACACAAGCTGTGTCGGCCATAGGGCATGAAGTGCCCGTAGCGTTACTGATGGCAAGAGCCTTTCATCCGAGGCAGAGAACGGAGGTGGGCCTGCTGGGCCTACCGGGCAGAGCGCCGCGCACTTGTCGAACGCACTCGATGTATGTCCGATCAGGTCATCTGAGGACAGGGAAATGCGTGGCGACTTTCCAGAAGGCAAATTAGGGCCGAGTGGCTGCGAGGGGGCTCATGCAGCCCCAGAGTTAAACGGTGCTACGGAGCCGGCAAGCGACTACAATGCAAGGAGCGGAAACTTCGAGGTTTGCCCTTGCAGGAGCAGTGCAAATGGCTCGAAACGAGACAAACTAACAGGAGGCAGGCACATAGCTTTTACACTGAGAGTCGGCGCGTGGAATAGCACGTTCCGTGCTGCGCTACGCCATAATAAGTGTAGCAAAGCTGGCCGCACTGGTACGGTTAGACTGGCCAGGGGCTATGCTCCTTACGCAGTACGCTGTTTGTACTGGGGCGCCGGAGAGAGCGTGCCCTTAAGGGCGTTGTGTGGTCAGGGTTTTGGACCTATCCAAGATCAGGACGTTTTCGATCCTAGAAGGCAGCAACTTTTTAGTTATCGCCCCGTTGTGGCACCAGCTTAATGAGCAGAGTGGCCAATAGGCGTTAATCGTGTCGATTGAGACATTTGGTGGCTCGAACGCACACAGGGACACTCGGTGTGACTAAGAAGGCTCACGTGGCCACCTACAGACATCGTACGAGTGCTAAAGAACGCTCCAATTGCGACTGTTTGGGTGTGTGTTCAATCGCGAGGAGGACGAGTGTGTGCATGCAGGTGGACTTCGGTCAAGGCGCTGTATTTGAATGTGTGAAACGCGTACTTGAATATGTGTATTTTGTTGATGTTCCTCGTCCGGCGAGGGCTGGGAGTGCTCACGCAATTAATGCAGCAGTACAGTATGTCACCCGCAGGGTGGTTTCGTGACAGATACAGATCCCTTTTGTTTGTGATTCTAAAAGTGCCATTTGGGCCCTTTGTAGAATCATGGGAAGGGCGTGTAAGGGATCGGTAGTGTACGCGGGGTCATCGGGACCGGTTATTTTCCCTCACAACTCCGCCAGCTGCCGTCTTCAATGGATGCCACCGGCGTGAGGGGGGCTGCTGGGGGCGCTCAAAGCGAAGCGTCTCCTTTGTCGGAACGCGGCCGCTCGCGAATGCGGCGGGGAGTACGGGTGTCCCTCGCCCCGCGTGTATTTTTGTGCGAAGGAAAGGATGTTTTACCTCGCTTGTGTGGGCACGACTGGGTGTTTGCACTTGCTTTGCTTTTATTTTTTTTGCGAGGAAGAGAATGTTTTACCTCGCACGTGCTAGAACGTCTGTACGTGTGTGTTGTGTTTACTTGTATTTTGTGGTGGAGAAGGTGATTTATCCTACGGAAGCTGGAGGGCTGGCCATGCTCTCGATGAACCAATCATGTTAGGAGTATAACATGATTTTGTGCTACTCAAGGTTGGCCGGGCCTCTAGGTCTTTAAAACCGGGCCCCGGAGCCGGATTAAGGGTTCTGCGCTAAGGTCAGATGCTATGCATCTTCGGCTATGCCGACTAAGGGCCTCCCCTAGTGTTAGCCAGATCCACTTTTTGGTTGTTTCGTATCTTTGTTGCTTAATTTGTCTTTTTGCAGCTAAATTGGTCCCCAGTGCTTAAATTTGAATGTGATGTAAATATTTGTATATAAATCTTCAAGTATTTCCTTTTTTATCTCTGCGTCCCAACTCATCGTAAAACCTTCTCTGACGGGGCACCCCTGGTGCGAAAATAACGATTCAGTCTTCTAGTCTACAAATCGTCTCTGGCGGGGCACCTCTGGTGCAAGAAAGAAGAACCTGAACTTTACTGTATGGCTATGTGACTTATTTGAGAGAGCGTCTAAAAGGCATGCCGCAGCTCGCACACCAAAATTTGATTACGGCACAGAGATTATAGATTTCATTAGGCGTGCCTCTGGTAGGAAACTGAACGGTGGTGATCGACCGCTAATTCTTCTACTTGCATCCCAGAGCAAGGTCATCATGAATTGGAATGAACCTTTTGTGGTCGCAGGCAACAAAAACGAAGTCGATTACTGGCTTCACGTGACTCCAGCAATAAGTTATTCCACATAAAAATGCTTAAATGCTGAAGTGCGCAAGCGAATGAATAACCTCCAAGCGTCATCGTTCGGGCTCGTTGAGGAAGTGGATGCAGAAATCCCACTGCCAACCTTCAGTGCAAATCCTGGTCCTGGTACTGCAGCCATCAAGCGAGCTGATAGTTTGAATGAGACGCAGTTAGCCACACTACAGACCTTGCTGGAGGCTCATGGTGACATTTTTTCAGAGGTTACGACCCATGTTAACTTAACTGAGTGTCACTTGGAATTAACGACGTGTGCGCCCATCAACGCCATGCAGTATCCATCACCATTTGCATAGCGTGAGGTTCTCGAGAAGGAGGTTGCAGACATGTTGAAGCTTGGGATTATCGAACGCTCCCATTCCCCTTACAAATATCCGCTTGTGTTAGTTAAGGAAGGTGACAAAACGTACCGTGCGAGCATTTACTTTAGGCGGATTAACAGAATATTGGTGGACGATGGCAAGTCCATTCCAAGGACTGATGTCATGTTTGCCGTGTTCGGCACCAAGTCATTTTTATTTTAAAAACTAGACCTCATCAATGGGCATTGACAAGTGCCCTTCAGTAGCGCGCCCAGGCCTGTTACAGCATTTTCCACCCAATCGGGCCGCAATCACTTCGCCTTCATGCCTTTTGGGATCACGACCGCATCCGCAATTTTTACTCGCCATATGAGAAGCCTTCTGCAAGGTCTACCTAATGAGGTTCATTACACAGATGACGTCCTGGTTGCTACCTCAACGTGAAAGGACCACGTGAATACTCTCCGAGAATTCTTCAGGCGCATCAGACAGGCAGGCCTCACCGTAAAACCGCAGAAATTCGAGGTTGGTATGAGCCGCGTGGTCTTCTTAGAACATTTGTTGGGTAAGGGTGTGATTCGCCCTGTAGAGTCGATTGTCGCTAAATTGGAACAGGCAGCTAAACCCTAACCTAAGAAGCAGTTTAGATATTTTTTTGGTTTATCTGGGTACTACCGGGTCCTAATAATTCTTCACTACGCCGCCACGGCCCAGCCTTTGGTTGAAGTTACACGCAAAGTAACCATGTGCGTTAGATTCCCGAGCGTAAAAAGGCAGAATTACTCTGATCTCCTGATCGTGCAAAGGAGTTCATTCTGCGTACTGATGCCTGTGGGAAAGGTTTAGGTGCAGTTCTTTTGCAAGAACACAGTGCCACCCTCCATCATATATTGTATGCCAGCAGGCAGCTTCGTCAGCGCGAAACACTTTTCCGCCATGAAACTGGAATGTTTGGAAATAGTCTGGGAGGCCGGCAAATTTCAGGTTTTCTTGTATGGTCGAACCGTTACTGTTCAAACATACCACCAGCCCCTTCAGTACTTGACGCCGGCGAAGCACGCAAATAGCCGATTGCTCCGGCGGAGACTGGTGTTGCAGGAATATTCTTTCAGGGTTCAACACATCAAACGCTGTGATAATGTTGGTGCCGATTATTTAAGCCGGTCCTGACCCTGTGAGAACTCTGTCGTCTTAACGTTCTTTTGAATGATCTGCTTGCCGATGTTTGTGTGTCTACTCTCCTTGGCTGTGTCTGTGCGTTTATGTTCTGTGCGCGGGAAACACTGTCAACAGCCAGTGACTGGTGGTTTGCGTGCGAAAGTTGAGTGTTGTATGGTGCAGTGCTCTGAACAGTGCTTCGAGTAAAAGTTTTTTTTTTGCTAAAAAAACTTCTCAAAGGGAGGGCATATTTCTGAAGACACCAGCGCCCCTGCAGTGCTAGCGGCTGCTTCACGCTCGCTCGGCAAAGAGGAAAAAAAAGGCAGACACGGAGCGCGGTGGTTCGAACTGCGCGAGGAGTGAAGCATGAGCGAGGAACAGGCACGGCTTTTGTGGACCCGGGTGACGAGACCTGGGAAGCCGTCTTCGCCGGTTCAGCGCAACCGGGGGGCCTGCTCTCTCCCGCCTCCCTCCTTCTACCTCGCACATTGCGCGCCGTGTAGGGCACAGCCAGGTGCTGGCCGCCCGGAGATCCTGCCGGCGCTGCACATTCTTCGTGCCTGCCATCCCGTCGTCACGGCCTGGTGCTGTGGGACTAGGTATCTTTCCCTTGTCGTGCCCAGGTATCCGGACCTGGGCGGCCATTTCCGCCTTGACACGTACAGGCTTGTGCATCAACGTAGGCACTGCTGCGAGAGCTCCGCGCCCGGTTTCCTGCCTCTGCAAGGTCAGGCCTGCAGCGGTATTTGGCCCTGCCGCTTTTCTAGCAATGGACAGCTACATCCCCCGCCGAGACTGCTCATTGATCATCGGACGCACAGTACTCACTTTAATAGTAACTGGGTCATTTTAATTTGAACTAGTTTTCTTCTTTCCCCCAAGATGCGCGATCTGGGACAGTTTTCACGATCCTCCAGGCCCCACCTCAGAAGACGTTCGAACCTGCTTGGGGGACTTTTCCCCTCACATATGGACGGCAACGTTCCGAGGTCCGTGCCCAGCAGTTCCTGGCAGCATTACCGGTCTCCACGGTCGTATACGGGCTCGACCAGCCACGGTGTGCTTGAATACCCTGCCCACTACCATTGGGTGAGCTACTAAAATAAGCGAAGTGTGCTCGGCCTGCCAACGTCTTTTTGCTTACTGACACTGCTGTAACGTGGTGTGACGGGGAAGTGTTTGGGCAAAGAATGTCAGTGCTGCGGGACACGGGAAGTAACCGCATCGTGGTGCGCCAGGCCCTCATGCCCGAGGCAGTGTACACTGCCAGAAGAGCGACTTTTCTTTTTCCTCACATCACCGTACTTTACAGGCAAGGCTATTGCAAGGTGCCTACCGACGCCCTTATATGGCGTGCTAAGCTAATTGCAATGTCCCGGGTGCACGTGTTCGATTCTTGGAGGACTCAGGTGATTGTTCAACAGTTTTGGCGGACAAGGGGACCACTTCTGCCCCGGCTAGGCAGGCCAACGCTCCTTGCACAGCTGTGGCGGCGAAAGCTTCGGACCCTATCTTGGATTCCTCTCAGAGCACAATCCACGTGTCTCGACCGGCGTTCCGGTCGCCGTCTCCTTGACCGACTGCATATCGAACACATCACTCTCCTTGCCCGACTGCATATCGAACACATCACTCTCCTTGCCCGACTGCATATCGAACACACCACTCTTATGGAAGAGCGGGTACGTATTCCATCCCAGTGGAGATGCGCCCTCCACATGCGCCCTCTTCCCGCGAACAAGAACCGTGAGGACCATAATGGCCGGCGCCTGGCGCGGGCGGAAACCCTGGCCCGTCACTATGGATCGAAACCCGGCGTATTCTACGTGGATGCTTCCGGCCCCCATCATGGGGGATGGTACACGGCCGCAGTCGTCCACCAATCCAAAACAGTGAACGGCCTTACTTTCCCAGCCCGTGACATAACAGACGCGGAGGAGGTCGTCATGGCGTTGGCTGCATCTGATTCCAATTCAAAAACAATTATTTCCGACTCGCGAGGGGCATGTCGGAATGTCGAGCAGGGCTGGGTACCGTATCTAGCCTACCGCATTCTCCAAAACAGCGTCTACATTGGGGACTCCGCGCACCGGCGCATCGTTTGGGCTCCTGCTCACATGGGCCTTGAGGGAAATGAGGCAGCTGACGCCGCCGCCCGCGCGCTCTCTCACCGCGGACATTCCCCTCCCACCCTGACGATCAGGAACTCAAATTCACTCCCGCTTACTCCTTAAAAGACATTGTTTTACTTTATCAATCTGGCCACGCTCTTTTTCTCCGTCCGTGTAAAGGTCTCTCAAAGGCAGAGGAGCGGCTTCTGCTTCGCCTGTGCACTAATACTTTGCTGTGACCGGCAGCTCTCAAACACTTCGACCCTTCTTTCTCGGGCAGCTGTCCGCACTCTGCGGAGAAGTCTTCGGACACCTGTCACATGGTGTGGGCCTGCCCCTCCAACCCTGCTATCCCCCCTCACCCCAACCCCACCCGGGAGGACTGGGAGGCGACCCTGCTTGGCAGCTCTGACCTGCAGGCCCAACGGGCCTTGGTGGCGCGAGCCCGGGCGGGGGCCGACGCCACTGGGGTCCCTAACTAGGGACCTCCACCTAGTGCTTGTAAGGGCTGGCCCCCTCTGGGTCAACTCATACATAACCCTCCGGAAGTGTATGTGTACATAAATCTTTTCCATCACCACCAAGCAACAAGAAGAGGACACTAACTTAGACGTGTGTAGGAAAAAACTGGGGACAACCTTTGCCGGGAAAGCACAGACCACCCACAGCTTCCATCTGGTTGACGGCGTGTTATTCCGGACATATCAAGTGTGCCCTGGCAAAAAAATTGAACAAGCGGTTGTTCCGAAGAGCTTGCGCCCTCAAGTCCTTGAGCAGGCGCATGAGAGTGCTATTGCCGGCCATCAGGGTGTAAAGAAAACTATGGCAAGAGTACTAGGTGACTTTTACTGGCCTGAGGTACAAGCCGACGTCAATACATTTTTGAGGTCATGCAATGCATGCCAGCGGACTGTCCCGAAAGGAAAGCTGGGAAACGCTCCATTTGGTCGTATGCCTATTATTTCCACACCATTTGAGCTGGTGTCGATAGACATAATTGGGCCTTTAACTCCCACCTCATCTAGAGGGAACCGGTACATCCTTACGTTGGTGGATTTTGCCAGCAGGTTTCCCGATGCGGTAGCCCTGCCTGGCATCGACTCAGCCAATGTGGCGGAAGGCCTTCTCGAAATGTTCTCCCGTATTGGGTTCCCGCTGCGAGAACAGGCCTGCGGTGGTGCATGGCCTCGCCGCCTTTCTGGCGACGGACAGCGGATTCCTCCGCCGGAACCGCTCCTTGACCCTCTTCCGCACAGTTCGTTACCCAGCAGTGACTGGTTGATTTTAAGTAAAACCACTTTTGTTCTTTCTACTGACGTGCTCGGTCTGGGACAGTCTTCTGGATCCTCCGGGGTCCCACCTCTGAAGACGCTCGAGTCTGCTTGGGGGACTTTTCCCCTCACATACCCATAATGATTTTATACAACCATAACGGGTCCCGTGGCTCGCACCTCCGCTTTAGCGAGACTAAGCAGCGAAGAGCAAACAAATCAATTCATGAAAGCATGTGCGACGCCCTACCTAGACAGTAGCACCGAGCCGTGTTCTAACAGTACAGTCGGAACGACCCGTCGGTCACGCGTGAGTTTTTAGAGCGGTACTTCTACTCAACGAAAAAGTCGCTCATCATTCTGGGCCTGATTTTATCTCGCTTTAGCCGGGAAATACACAACATAGCAACAGACTGACTTCAAACTGACCCTGGTCGATGTGGACCAAAATCGATGTACCAAATAAACCGTTCCCTACACGATGGCGACCTCCAAATTTGGTGCGGGCCATTGCCAAAATTCGACCTTGGCCGATTTGGAACGATTTGGACCAGAATCGATGTCTAACAATGGTTGACCGTGTGTGACACGATGGCAAGCTGCAATTTTTGATCGAGTCAGCTCCAAAAATTTGGCACTGCCCACCCTCGAAATTTGACCTTGGCCGATTGGGACCAAAATCGATGTCCAACCATAATTGAGCGTTCCAGACACGATGGTGAGATCCAAATGCGGCTGTAACCGTGTTTATACGATGCCAAACGTTTTCTTTATGGTAGTGATTGAGCAGAGGGGACTAAAGCTGCAAGTATCTTTTTGCCTTGAAAAAATGTCGTACGTCCCCCCCCCCCCCCAGCCCCCCGCCCAACGAACCCGGCCCTATGCCTGGACACCGGATAACAGAATCATTGACGTTCCTCGGCTTAGACTCCTGTATGTCATATGACACCTGTCCCTCCACTTGCCTATTATGGGAGCGCGCCGACAGTGGCAGGCGCTGTGATCACACAGACTGGCTGAGAAATCTTTTTCGAGCCTGTGCTCGTGCACAATGTTCGCTGCACCACTTGTGCCGTCCGCTGGGCAAAGTGCGTTCAAACTAGAACCCCCCGTCGAGCCTAATAAAGGTCCTGCGAGAAACGTAGGCAGCCGATGGTATATTCCCACCGCTTGGTGTTAGCCGTCTCAGTGCTGAATACGTTTCCCGTCCGGAAATGTTATGAGCATGAAATGAAATGGTGAGTGCAACCTGCTGCATGCTTGGTAACCATATAGCGGCCGAGTAGCGACTATATTAAAATATTACAGTGGATATCACTGTTACCAACACCGACACGGTGTGGCGGGGTGATTTGCTGAAACAACCTCTGTGAGCATATTTCATAACTTGGGTGTAATAGGTCTCAAAAGAGCCATGTGCAGGAATACGACCTTAACGTTGCTTAAATGTGAGAAGGCGTTAGCCCACCGGCTAACTTTGAGAACGCCGCCGCCGTGCACTGCGGCGTAATGTACGCCGCTGCCGCGCAGCGCACTTCTACCTCTTCATGGCTATACTCAGCCGCCGCCGCGACGCTGCCACACACCTCAAGTTCTGCGCACTAGCTTCGTGAAGACAGTAGCGGCCGTACCGTGGCCCGCGCTCCGCCTTCAGGATGTAATTGATTATCGGCCATATCTGCAGAAACTCTCTCTAGCTACTTAAGATTCATAAACATAAGGGAGTCCTCATACCGCTCCTGGCATAGTGGTGCAGCGGTTGAGTGGTGCCCCGCTGCCTGTGTTGGCAGGTGCTGATATCGATGGGACATGCACGATTCGGGCTGTTCCGAACAACCTCGGTCCACCAATCTTTAATATAACCGCGACCTGACAGGCTGCATGAGCACGCTATCTTTTATTGGTACCACCGAGGGTTGTGACACACGCAGGGGTGGGGTGCCGTTCAATGTGGCAAGGTTTACGCCATGAAATATTCGATTTAGCCTTCAGCTACCAAGTGAAGCAGTGTATATTGCAATGCCAATGAGGCCTTAAAGCTTGCAAGTATTGGTGACGCACTCCTGTTAGGCTAAGGACTATGCCAGAAGTAATCCATAAGAAAGGAGATCGTAGATGGGCAGCTTACTAAACCTAATTCACTTCAGTCATCTGTTCGAAAGGACTGGTAGAGGACTGGTGGTCCTTAGACTGATTAATCCAAAGAGTTTTTGGCCAGGGAACTGTTGTACGAAGCGAAATAGTTTGGGTGGTAACTTGTTCTGGCTCCGACATCCTGCAGTATCTGGGTGTTTTGCTTCATCAGTTTCGTAACGGTGGGTCTCATCAGGATTTTTTTATCTGGCCTGTGAAGTGACAAACGCAAGATTGAATGGGTACGAAGATGTACAATTTTGAAAGTAAACGAGTTTTATGCATTTATGTGGATAATACTCACCCACGTATTGCAGGTGCTGCATTCTGTCAGAAGCAAAGCACGTGCGCTGCACAGAATATCCGCAACCACTATGTGGCAATGCAATAAGAGTATAGGCAAAGAGACAAGTGGTGTCTCCTTCTACGGTCATAGGAGCTCCTTTTCTGCATTTACCTCTGCTTTCACACTAATAGTGGCTTTTCTTTTTCTGAACGAAGAGCCACCCTTTCCTGGAAGTTGTGCTGAGGCACCTAAGTGCCGATATGCCGCATCTGTAAATACTATCTGATGGGGGCCCTGAGAGTAGCTTTGTGGGGCTTTATTAGATAAGTTGCTGACACATTCTAGTTTCTCCTTTTTGCGCCAGTCTACTTGTACGGCCTCCCCAGAAAGTCAGAATAAGGTAGAAGGCAGATTTTCGGAGGTTCTCATTAAGTCAACTACCTCTACTGATCTGCCGGCCGCGTTACCATGGTTTTATCGGCAACAGCCCAAACAGCAATGCTAATCGGCCCAGTATTGCAAATGAATGGTTTTACTCTGGTCCTTTGTAGGGCCTACCTTTGCCAATACATTTCCAATATTGGGCCGATTAGCGGTGCTGCTGGGGCACTTGTACGAAAGCAATTGCAGTGTATATATTGTAACGTGTTCTGTGTCAACGAAGACGCGGGGCAAGATTGAAGGGTAGAAGAAAAAGAAGCTGGTCGGCCTGGCCGGATTGGGCTATCTGGCCCGTC
>NC_143016.1:123390733-123470733 GCF_055824585.1 Amblyomma mixtum | reverse complement strand
TCAGGTCTGAACAATGGGGTCAATGCTTAAGCTCCATGAAACCGTGTTCCTATTGGCGAGACTTTCATATTGGCACATTGTCGGGAAGTTACTTGCCATAACGCATTTGTTGTCACCTTCACAAGGCATTTAGGTTTGATTTCTCTTCTAATACCTTCGTTATTGAAGCATACGTTCCTCCATTCATCGTCTTCTATGGAGCGCATTTTAGTAATAAAGCGCCTCATGGGTTCTAAAACGTTGTTGACGTACTCGTTCCAGCTAAAATTTTCAGGGTAATATTCCTTAAATAGAATAAGAATATGGAACCCTAATGCTTTCATATCATGAAGCTCGAAATCTCATCTGTCTAGCCAACATTAACTGCACTTCGCATCCCCTCATTTGAGTGTTCTAATCGGACTAAAGTGCAAGACAGCGCACGTGTCGAGAAGTGTTTAAACTAGAAGTTCTTAAAGTGTTTGTTCTGCAGTAATAAATTATCTAACCTTGTCATTCTTGCAATTTACTTTAGTTATTTCCCGATATGTTCCTCAATTTTACTTCTTGAATGGTTGCTTTTTTGTCCATGCTTATTCCAACCGCAATATTTCAGTTGTTGTCAGTATGTTCGACTGGGCTTCGTGCCATTCAACACTTCAGTTGTCCTTATCATTCCTGCTTAATGAGAATACGCTTTTTCATCTGCTGGGAAATGGTTTCCATATTCATCATCATCATCAGCAGCAGCGCGACACGTCCTTGCCCAGTTGCCGTTTTAACTCTTCCTAGGTTTTGGTATTCATATCGTTGTAAACCGTTTAAATACTGACAGAATATTTCAATTTCTTTTAGCACGGTCAGTCGCCATGTTCGTCAATGTCTTGGAAACAGTGTTGTGTTTATTTGTTAATTAAGGCACGTTTGCTCAAAACGCAAATTATAGAGATTTTGTTTTTCTGGCCCTGCTCAATGCATATGCAAATATATTCATCAAAAGGATATTTTATCCAGTCTGCGCATGCGCGCGGCGTGTGACGCCGCGCGCATTCGCAGACTGGTTCTGGCTGGCGCGCGGTGACGCGCGGCGCAAGTGTGTTTGGAGTTCAGGCTTTAGACTTCGACGACGAACGTGCTGTGGAATTTCACTGCAGGTGAAAGATACGCCCAGTCGCAGCACCCCAGAAATCTTTTTTCATCACCGGCGATCATTGAACTGAGAGAGAGAGAGAGCGGTGTTCATGCCGTGAAGATATTCTTGAATATCGCTAGCTATCAGTGTAGTGAGAAAGGACGAGATTGCCGCTATTATTCTAAGGCTACAACAAATAAACATTCTGTCCAAGTGCCATTCCTACTGCATTTATTTGAACTTAACAGCGACAATGTGATCTGTCGAAGAGTGCTTCAGAATAAAAACAGTGAGGGTCTTGGCAGTAGAGAACACTCTTAGGCAGCACGTAAGGCCACGAAGCAACACGGATGTTGATAGTTCTATCTGGTTTCTGCACTGAAAATCAGCTGGGCGCACTTGACGCCGCATGTGATCTTTACATTGAATTGGGGCCATGCGGGTAGGTCTTTGAACACTTAAAATACCACTCCTTCTAATATTGCTTCATGCATAGCGTCCATTCGGCCCCAGTTTCTTTTCAACGACCAAAACATGCACGGGGCCTCTGAAGAACACAGCAGTGGATGGTTATTGAGTTACATAGACCGAAATGTGTTTCGTATTTCATCGTCATATAAATCCAGCTACCGTATCCTGCATACAGCCAACGTCCTTGGGGATGATACCCGAAAGCAAAAGCCACTGAAGCGCCGTGACAGGTATGTGGAAAAAATATATCCTTGATTTATTGTTTTTACATAGTTTTACACTTCCTTAGGGCGTATTTAGTTTGTTTTCTTCCTTCTGTAGACACGTTTTTTCTTGCACCTCTAATGATACCAAGGAAAAAAAAACAACAAAGCTTTACTCCTCTGAAGCCTCCTAATCCAGAATTGCAGTGTGGCGACATCTTGTGACAGCATCAGAGAATCTCTTCATACGCTACCTTTTGCTGACAAATCTCGCAACTCCCAAACTACACAGTCCTCAGCTCATCCACTTAAAATTGCCATCCACAACGCTTGTTTCTTCTGCCAACTCCTAGCCTTCCCTGCATCCGTAAGTTGCCCCGAACCCTATGCAGATCTCCAACATTGCGTTTTCTCTTGCGCCCTTTTGCCTTTCAGTTCTTGATTACCCACACCCCCCTCCTCTAACTGGGGGAGGCCTGGATAGCCTCGGACCAGCTGCCTTTGGATGCCAAAACGCAGGATGTCGTCGACGCCCCAAGCCACTTCGTAATAAACTCGTTTCTCTCTCTGTCTCCTTCTACTGCAACGTCTTACAAAATGTTCAGCTTCGCGCGAACATTCCGCCAAACTGCTCTAC
Organism: Amblyomma mixtum; assembly: GCF_055824585.1. Taxonomy (NCBI): domain Eukaryota; kingdom Metazoa; phylum Arthropoda; class Arachnida; order Ixodida; family Ixodidae; genus Amblyomma; species Amblyomma mixtum. Next base: position 123,468,311 of record NC_143016.1, on the reverse strand, counting down.
TTGGGCTCACCAGGACCAAACCGTTAGGACGTTAGGCAGCATGCAGGATGCTTCCCAACGTGGTGGTCTAAACATGCGTGGTCAATACGTGCCATAGACCTCGTAGTTGTCACCTGATGTTTACTAACCATAGCAACGCTGAACGTCCGCAACACGTAGCCGAGGAGCTGACAGCATCATCCCTATTCAACCTTCTTCGTGCCGCCGCGCGGTACTTTCGGTCTTTTCCGATAAACTTGAATGCTTAGCGCCTATTAAAGGGACTAGACGCCGCTCATTGGTCCCTTCGACGAGTATATGTGTTAAACAATTTGTCCCACCTGAAGCGTTTTTAAAGTTGTTATGCAATGAAGTTAGTTTTTTTTTTTTTTCAGGGACATGTTCCAGACAGTTATAACAAGGAACTTCTTCTGGCCGTATCAGTTAGCTGCTCTTAGCCCTGAAGCTCGCGCTTGCACGAAGCTCTCTTTATTAATTTTCTTTGAAGAAAAATAGAAAAGAAACATAAATCAAATACAGTGTAGTGAATTACAATGAACGCGCATGAACTATTATGAATGCGCCTCAGGTTGCCTCGATGGCAGACGAAGAAGTTGACGACGAAGTGTGCCGGCGCGCGGCTCCAGCTCTCTGGCTGTGTTGACTGACTGTGATTTTGCTGCCATCCGCTCAGCTGTTTGGTGAACTGTATAGCTGAGTTCACTAGTACGCGAACCCCCTTTCATTTGGTGGAGGTTGCGGTCGTCTGACGCCCTGGACCTTCGCAGCCGTCTTCTCCCGCCGCTCACAATGCCCAAGGAATCCGTGCCCAGTCCTGCCCCACCCACCCCGACCGTTCTGTGCGCTGGAGCGCTGCGGCAGCGTGATCCCGCTTTCTTCAGTGGCACCGGCGACGATGACGTCGAGGATTGGCTGGCATCGTACGAACGGGTGAGCACCCATAACAAGTGGGACGATGCACTCAAACTCAACAACGTCATCTTCTACCTTTCGGACGTTGCGAACCTATGGTTCAGAAACCACGAATCCGACATCCCCACGTGGTCAGCTTTCAAGTCCAATTTTTCTGATGTATTTGCCAGGCCTGCGGTGCGCAAGCTGCGCGCGGAACAACGCCTGCGAAGTCGGGCGCAGCTGCCTGATGAAAATTTCACCACCTACATAGAGGAGGTTGTGAACCTGTGCACACGAGTTGATGCCTCTATGTCTGAGCGCGCCAAGATTGAGAACATTTTGAAAGGAATCGACGACGATGCGTTCCAGATGCTTCTGGCACGCAATCCCACCACAGTCGCCGACGTCATTACTCATTGCCAGAACTTTGACGAACTTCGGAAGCGACGCATCCTCACCCGTTCTCCGCTCTCGCAGCAGGAATCGCTTGCTTCCCTCACATCTGACACCGACCCGGCGCAACTGTCACCGCAGATAAAGCAGTTTGTTCGGGAGGAAGTCGCGCGTCAGCTCTCGTTGATGCCCTCCAGTCACGACGCTGCGACTCCTCTGGTGGCGCCATTGCAGGAGGTCATCCGCCATGAAGTTGCCGAGGCTATTCCTACTGCACATCCAGTCCCTTCGGTTGCTCCCTTAACCTACGCCGAGGCTCAGTATCCCCAACCATCTCCTATACCCGCACGGATGACCTACGCAGAAGCAGCGGCGCGCTCCGTGCCCCTGACTGTTCCACCTCGTCAGCCCGCCCTGCCCCCCGCCCCGCCTCTGCGACCAGCCCCGGTTTCTTCACGTCTCCGCAGCGGCTTTACAACCCTTGGCGCACATCGGATAACCGTCCCATCTGTTACTCCTGTGGGTACGCGGGACATGTCGCCCGCCACTGTCGCCGTCGCATGGTGGCATCGCCAACCATCTCAACCCCTGTGCATCCATCCCAGATGTTTTATTCGGCTTCTCCATCCTCGCCGCTAGACGCGTACGCCCCCGACCGTCGTGCTTACGAGACCCGACGTTCTCCATCACCGCGCCGCCGCTCACTGTCACCAATGCGCCGTCGCCCTCCCTCCGCTGAAGAGGGAAACTAAGATCCGCAGTTCCGGAGGCAAGAACTGCGCGCTGTTCGAAAAGCTCAAGGCCTCCGTTTTCCACACGCAACGTTCTTCAGGTCATCGTCGACGGACTGCCGGTACATGCGCTTATCGACACGGGTGCCTCAGTATCAGTGATTCACGAAAAACTCTGCCGCCGCTTGCGCAAAGTCACGACGTCATTTACGGGTCTCTCGCTCCGCACCGCTAGTGAACAGTGCATTACCCCTCTCGCCTCGTGCACAGCGCGAGTCATCATTGACGATATATTATATCCAGTCGAATTATTGGTGCTGTCCTCATGCTCACATGACATAATTCTCGGGTGGGACTTTCTGTCACACAACAACGCCGTCATCGATTGCGCCCGCGCTGAAGTTGAATTTTCTCCTTTGTTTGACGAGCTTACTACTGAAACCTCTGCCCCCTTGCCACTCAAGGTCACTATCGCTGAAGATGTTGAAGTAGCGCCGGGAGCATCTGCCCTTGTTGCCCTGTCGTGCCGTGCCGCGTCGGATGAGACCGTTTTATTTACGCCGTCTGCTTCCTTTGTACGCCGGAAGAACCTGCCGCTACCTTCTGCTGTCCTCGATGTTCGGCGGGGTGTCACGAAGATGCTGCTCTACAATCCATCATCGTGTGCCCTTACCCTGCTACCTGGTGAGTCCTCTGGCTGTATCTGTCTGCCTTCTCTCTGCCCTTAACGTCCACGAGGCAGCCAGCGGTCCCTCTCTAAACGCCATGCATTCCGAGCTCGCTACTGAACCTGAGCCTGACGAACTTTTCCGCGCCGCCATCGACGATACTCTTCCGTCCACCTACCGTCTGCAGCTTTCAGCCCTTCTCCACACTTTCCGCTTCGCTTTCGATGCAGCCCATCAGCCTTTAGGCCGTACATCAACCGTGGCTCATCGCATTGAGACCGGCTCCCACCCGCCTTTTCGGCAGCGCCCCTATCGCGTGTCTGCGGCTGAGCGTCAAGTGATAAGTGAGCACATTGAAGACATGCTGCACCGTGGCGTCATCCGTCCCTCTCACAGCCCTTGGTCTTCTCCGGTGGTGCTGGTCAAGAAGAAAGACGGTTCTATCAGATTTTGTGTCGATTACCGGCAACTGAACAAAATTACCCACAAAGACAATTATCCGCTTCCCCGTATCGATGACGCTCTTGACTGTCTCCAAGGTGCCGAATACTTCTCCTCTCTTGACTTGCGTTCGGGCTACTGGCAGGTCCCGATGGCTGCCGCTGACCGTGAGAAGACCGCATTCGTTACCCCCGACGGCCTTTACGAGTTCACCGTTATGCCATTCGGCCTGTGCAACGCGCCAGCTACATTCGAAAGAATGATGGATAACGTCTTACGCAAGCTGAAGTGGCATACGTGCCTCTGTTACTTGGACGATATCGTTGTCTTTTCGGTAGATTTTTCCACTCACCTCACGCGCCTGCAGCAGGTTCTGACTTGCCTCACCGATGCCGGCCTACAGCTTAATCTGAAGAAGTGCCACTTCGGCGCCCGGCAGCTAACCATCTTGGGTCACATTGCATCTAAGGAAGGCGTTCTCCCCGACCCGGCCAAACTTCGCGCTGTTGCGGAGTTCCCCAAGCCGACAACAATGAAGCAGCTTCGGAGCTTTATCGGTCTGTGCTCCTATTTTCGGCGCTTCGTCCGCAATTTTGCGTCGATCATTGCGCCACTCACGAAACTGCTTGGAACCGACCACCACCTGTCCGCTTGGTCCCCAAAATGCGAAGACGCGTTCACCACACTGCGCCGTCTTCTTACCTCGCCGCCCATACTTCGCCACTACGATCCCAGAGCCCCTACCGAGGTGCATACTGATGCAAGTGGCGTCGGCCTCGGAGCTGTCCTGACTCAGCGGAAAGATGGTTATGAGGAATACGTCGTGGCGTATGCGAGTCGAGTGCTCAGCAAGGCCGAATGCAACTATTCCGTTACGGAGAAGGAATGTTTAGCGATCGTCTGGGCACTCATGAAATTTCGACCCTATCTGCACGGCCGCCAGTTTCATGTCGTCACGGACCATCACGCGCTTTGCTGGTTGTCGTCTCTTAAAGACCCAGCCGGCCGCCTCGCCAGGTGGGCTCTCCGCCTTCAGGAGTTCGACATCCGCGTTGTATATCGCTCTGGCCGCAGGCACATGGACGCCGACGCTCTATCTCGATCTCCTCTGCCCACCGCCGCTGCATGCTCATCCGTGCCTGAACCCGTCCTCTCGCCTCTTACCACCTCTGATATGCTTGCAGAACAGCGCAAAGACCCGTGGCTTGCGTCGATCATCGACGTCGTGACCAACGCTCACACTGCTGTGCCTTCGCGCACTCTACGCCGCCAGGCACCCCATTTTGCGTTCCGTGATGGCCTGCTCTACCGCCGTAACTACACGCAAGATGGTCGACGATGGCTCCTCGCGATACCTCGCCATTTACGTTCTGAGATCTGTGCCTCGTTTCACGCTGACCCACAATGTGCCCACGCCGGTGTGTTGAAGACGTTTCAAAGAATATCTCAACGTTATTATTGGCGGGGCATGTACGGGTACATTCGCCAACACGTCCGCTCCTGCATCGCCTGTCAGCGACGCAAGTCTCCCGCGCCCCGTACGAGCGGCCCCTGGCAGCCATTGCCGTGCCCGGCTCGCCCATTCGATCGTGTTGGCGTCGACCTCTACGGCCCGCTGCCCTACACGTTATCTGGGAACCGCTGGATAATTGTTGGCGTCGACCACCTAACCCGATATGCAGAGACCGCCGCACTACCCGCTGCCACTGCTCGTGACGTTGCCCACTTCTTGCTGCACAATTTTGTTCTCCGCCATGGTGCGCCGCGCGAGTTGCTCAGTGATCGAGGCCGTGTCTTTCTTTCAGACGTGGTGGAAGCCCTCCTCAGAGAGTCTCGCATCATTCATCGGACCACCACTGCCTACCACCCTCAAACTAACGGGTTGACTGAGCGCTTTAATCGCACTCTCGGCGACATGCTCACCATGTACGTCTCGTCAGATCAGTCTAACTGGGACGCTGTGCTGCCTTTTGTGACGTACGCGTACAATACCGCCACCCAGTCAACCACCGGATTTTCCCCTTTCTACCTGTTGTATGGCCGTGAGCCGTCCTCCACAATGGACACGGTTTTGCCGTACACTCCGGACGCCTCCGAATGCACGCCCCTTTCCGAACTCGCCAAGCACGCCGAGGAATGTCGCCAACTGGCCCGTTCTTTCACCTCGGACTCCCAGGGTCGCCGAAAGCATGAACACGATGCCCATCAAACGGCGCACGCTTTCTCTCCAGGTTCATTAGTTTGGCTTTGGGTCCCCTCCACTACACCAGGACAGTCTTCGAAATTTCGCAGAGAACATCATGGCCCTTACCGCGTCGTCGAATCAACATCCCCTGTTAATTATATTGTAGAGCCGCTTACACCCTCTTCGGACTTGCGTCGTCGCGGCCGTGAGCTTGTCCATGTCAGTCGCCTCAAGACTTATTACGACCCGCTCCTCTTGCCATCACCATATGTCGACAGGATGGCTCCTCTTCCATCCCGGAGCCATTGTAGTGAATTACAATGAACTCGCATGAGCTATTATGAATGCGCCTCAGGTTGCCTCGATGGCAGACGAAGAAGTTGACGACGAAGTGTGCCGGCGCGCGGCTCCAGCTCTCTGGCTGTGTTGACTGACTGTGATTTTGCTGCCGTCCGCTCAGCTGTTTGGTGAACTGTATAGCTGAGTTCACTAGTACGCGAACCCCCTTTCAACAGAAGAAACCCGAGCCAGCCCAAGTTAACCTGTAAAGCCAGTACAAGGTAAATGAAAAAGAGCTAAACGCTACAAATAATGAAAAAAACAAACAAAAGAACAACGTGGCCCCACTATGGTAGCAGTACTTCAGGTGCGCTCGATCTGTTGTTGCATTGCTCATTTCTGGCGGTACCGTCAGAAGGGCCGGCTGAGAGTCATTCTGTTCTCTCAGGGACACCTAACTTCCTTTTCCGAAAGCCAGCCCGTCTTGGATCTTCTTAAACAGCGATTATGGGCCAAAAGAATCTCGAATCTAACTTTCAAGAAACGAACACCCAGGGGAAACCGTAAACAAGTCGTCCGTTGCTAATTCTTGGTTTCAGAGAAAAACGACGAGAAATTTAAGTCGACCAATGGCATTCAAACAGTTGTCCATGCGTTCACGGTTGCAACTGACAGCCATTGCACCACGGAAGCTTCTTTTTTTTTTCTTTTTTAATTGGGGAGCACTACTTGGATATTGAACAAAAACCCCACCGTCATCAAACACCAGTGGCTTAAATGCGGCACGTAAATGTAGTCATCACCCCTTTCGGACCAATAGGCCGCCGGCGACCCTACCGCCACGTACGTACCTCAAAGCGTGACTGATGTGCCCACCATACCAGGGAGTCAGTTATGCGCTTTTCTTTTCCTCAGAATCAACGGAGTCTAAACGTTGCGCTGGTTTTGAGGAAAGGAATGGCGAACACCGCCTGCTCACAGCGCGATTAAGGTGCCCACTGACCCATTAGCCAATTACACTTCCTCTCGCATTTAGACAACTTAATAATCGCTTAGGTGCACTATTAGCGTTGTTTTCTTTTAAACAGGATATTTATAAGATTAAAACGCAACAGAGCTTACTGGTCAAAAGAAGCGATAGAGATCAGTGGTTTTAGTTGTGGTCTTACCCGTCGTCCCAAAATTCTTTCTATAAGCCGCAAGGTAGCACTTCTTAACGGAAAGCTGGCTGCCGGGTGAAGGTTGGGATGTTCCCAGGGAAGAAAGTAAAGACAGTGGTAGATTAAACTGAAAGAAAACTTTCGGAGAACGGCCAGGGTGAAACCACATCGAACAACCAAGCGCTCGCGCACAAAACAACACAATTGCCGCCGCCGTCTTCAATTACTTACATTTCCGTGATTTAGATCTGCTCGCAGTAGGCAGATTGTTTTTCGTGACGCCACTACTACGTGGTCTGTTAAAAACACGTCACTAAATTGACGGAAGCGGGCAAGGTTACGCCAGTTTTACAACGTAAACGACAGTAATTCCTAATCGAGACCTTAATTTGCGATTCTGCCATTAATGCAGCCCGCCTTGTCACGCAGAAAAAGTATTCGTAATACTTTCGATTAAAAATCTATCACTGTGTATTGATTTACTTTCCTCCTACACCCTGCCTTTAAAAAGATGGGCAGCTTCTGAGAACGCTACATACAAGTCTGGCTCCGCAGCAGATGACACTATGTCAATAGAGTGCGTTTAGAACATTATAGCGAGGAGGCCAAAGTCTCAGCTATCCCTGTTTTTTTGTTTGCTTGTTTGTTTTTATCACCTTTTGATGCCATGAAAGGGCAATGGTTCCATCGGATAGCTGTTCTGTGACAGAACGAAAAAGAAGACCTCAGCGGTAGAAAAGTACTTCACACAAAGTGCAGCGAAGAATTTAAATATCAAAAATGCCTCATAGCTCTTATTCGGGAAAAATACCCGAGGAAATGCACGCGTTTTTGTTTGCTTGTTTGTTTTTGTCTTCCAAGCACACTGGCATTCTTACTGCAAACCACTCGTGCCGGTCTTTCATAATAATGAGCATCTGAGTACTACTGGCGTGGTTGCTCACTTATGGCGCTCCTATCAGAAAGCATAACCGTGCAATAAACGTTTTTTCATAAATGTGATGTTTGGGCATGGTATTGCAATCGATTTACTGCGGTTGTGACCAGTTTGTTCTTCCAAGTCTTGTATGGTAGTCAGGGATTAAACTTGAATGCCGCTTGCCACATTCGTTATATCAATAGTGTCCGCGGCAGAAGTGCTTCTAATTAAGTGCACCCGTTCAACTCATACTTTTGTAAATCATATGCATACTTTCGGTAAGATGATGAAATTTCTGCCTCCGGTCGAATCTCATGCGCTACCAACGGCGAGTACACATTTTTGAGCCTCGCAAGGATGAAAACTAGTACGCTGCCGTGGATACACGGGTGCTCAGCTTCGTATATCGAAGCACTATTCCCAACAAACTTCATGGAATGTATACTTGCATTGAGGTCATCTGTAAAAATTCTCATGATGCGGGAACTGGAAGGCTATATTTTTGCATAGAATAGTCCAATGCCAGCCCCTGAAGTGAGTATCAATGAGGTCGTTCGCGAAGGACTATGCAACTACAGGCTTGTAGGATAAGATACATTCGCAATAAAAGAACGCAAGAAATTCGCTAAAAAAGGTAATTTAGCTATCATTTCCCCAAGCGAAACTTGGTGTGCCCACGAAGCTGTCGTGATGCTTGTGGTACTACAGCTTTTTTTTTTACGCGCATCTTGTCAACGATGAGAGAGCTTGCCTCTTGTGGCGGCACAATCAGCTTTTAGTGCGAAAGCACTCATAAGGCGATCCCAACCAAGAATTTTGTGCGAAGCCTCGGATTAACTCGGGTAATCTCTGGTTAGTTTGGAGGAGCGACGCGCAAGCTGTAGCCAATGGGAGGAAGCTCGTGTAAGCTAGGAGGAACGTAGTGCCAGCTGTAGCTGTAGCCAATGCGACAGTGACCTTTACGTTGACATTGGCCAAACCTAGCATAGAAACAGACTATGCAGAAATAAAATAAATGTTGCCGCTACAGGGTTTAGAACCGACGTCGGCGCCAACGGATCAGATCGGCTCAACCTCGATCAGAGCTTAACCTGTATCTGATATCGTCGCCAAACGTGCCGGCGGCCCTGCAAAGCAAAGCGATGAGCTGACCAGGTTGCGCGTTTCTTTACCACGTCTACTCAGTTTAACTACGATAAAACCCTACCACTTTTCTAGATTCAGCCTCAAGCCCAGCTTCAACCAAGTTGGTCAGTCCTGTTTCTCCGTACCCTACAGCTTCTTTCCGCTCGGTAGTTTCAAGCGTGCTTCACTCTGCCCCCGCCCATAAGCCCTTCTAGGAAGATGCATCAGAACAACACAGCAGCCAGCTGTTTCTTCACAACATGTCGGGCTTTTATCTTAAATTATCTTTTCTGATCGCCCACAAATTAAGTGCAAGCATATTTCTCTGATCCTTTTTTTTGTCATATGTAGATAACTCGGAAGCAGGAATGCATTCCTTCAGCTGTTCAAGCTCTCCCTATTGTCCATTAACGGTTCGTTTATGCGCAGTCTCTCTGCTTTTGCTTTAACTTAGCTCTTTTAGTTATATAACTTGATAGTGCCCTGTTCTCTATAAGGCACTTTTATTGCGCTTCTAACTCTGGCATTCCAACTTGGAATTCTGTTCAAGATGGCATCATTTTCAGCGCTCGGTACGCGTATAACTCTTCCTGACAACACCAAGTTTGAGGCGGAACCTGCGGAAGTTCCTATCGGCTCTTTAGAACTAACTCTTGTTAACGGCCATCCTGTTCCGTTCTCGTATTACCCTTGGCCGCAAGTCCTAATGGTATAAAATGGAAAGCAAGGTACCGTTTCTTATTCTTAATCGTTTTCCTTCTATAAAGGCCAGTTCGACGATCGCTGCACATTTTAGTGTAGCATGATATACCATTCCGATGCCAACCCCGCGCTGCAAATGTGGCAAGCCATTTTCCTCCCAGGGCTATCTTGCATGTTGCATTCTGGAAGGATAGCACTGCGGATTTCTTCTCTTTAAGACCGACTTAGAGATAGGCACACAATAATAATAGCTTTCAGTCAATTTCAGTAATATAATCAAGCGAAAGCATACGCTGGTCATGCCAGAGCACGAACCACAAACGGCCAGAAGAGCGGCAATGAAGGGGGGCCCGACGAAGGGCCTTGAATTACGCGCGCAAAAGGCATCATCCTTGTTCACAGGGCGCCCCTATGCGGCTTCCAAGCGCGGAGACGCGACGGAGTTCTCAGGGTGTATTTGAGCAGGCTGAATTAAAGGGACACTGAGGAGAAATTGAAGTTGACTTGCATCGACAGAATACCAGCTCCTGATTACAAAAACGCCATTCATACTGACAACAAAGCTCCTGTAACATAGAAAAGAGCAAGAACCAAAATACAGGTATCGCCGCCACAGGCCAAACTCGCAAGTACAAGCTTCATGGCGTCATAGGACAAAACAGTGTTGCTAGAACCAATAGTTCTAGCAACACTAGGACACGAGAAGCTGAGGCGCAGCAAATGCATGCGCAAATCTCCTTGACGTCGTCAGATGGCGCCACGTACCCGATAGCTACGCGCGCTCCTGCAGCGCCGGGACCAATCAGCGCTTGCTCTCAGCGGTATGGGGGCTCCCGGTATTCCGCTAACGGTAACAAGGTACACGGTATGCTAAAGGGGTCTATTTGTGAGAACTTCGTTGACCACTTCGAGAACGGGATCCATTGTAACGCTGGCAAAACGCCGGTGCAAATGTAAACGAAGCGACGGCCGCAATAGCCGATAGATGCCTTCAACGTGCGGCCGGCGGTAGCTTTCTTTTCGGCTGCTGCTGGGCCGCACTGCTGGCCGCCAGAAATCACGGAGTCTGCGTTACGTCATGTGAATGTCATGTTTCACGTCACTTAGTTCTGTGTCGCCATAGCAGAATCCCAAGTTTGAATCAGAGCGGCGGGAAAAACTATTTCAACTTCGAATCCAAATTTCTTAGAAATAAATGCATCTTTCGCTGCCGGCCAAGTGGCACCAAAGCCATGAAATGCCGAACTATCGGATTTTGCTATAAAAAAAATATTGATAGAGCTGTCCTCAGTGTCCCTTTAATATAGAAGGCACTCGTGCTGCACTCCTTACAGTCGTTGCATTTTTTTAACTGGGTAGCCATGGGAGATACATCATTTTGCATATAGGACAGAATAGGCAAGATAAACGTCAGGAACTGAGCCTGTCACCTATTTCTGATTGTTAAGGGTTAACAAGCGCTTTAAAATTAAAAGCCAACAGCATCAAAATGACGAAATATTTTTTATTTACAGTTGATTATTATTCATTGTGGTTACTCATTAAACACAGGGATGGTACACATCGTATCGATGTCGGGACAAGACCTCGGATATCTCATCTCCGGCTCAACAGTTGTATCATGATCATCTTCATTGCGCATTCCCTCCTCCTTTCTTAGTTGAGCGCAAATAAGTACTTAGCCTTTTTCACGGCCAAAAAAAAAACTGTCAAACCTCAGAAACCGAGAACGCAAGCTGTCAACACCTACGTCTCGCATTCACCGGAAAGAAAAACTACACCTTTCTGAAGAAACAGGCAGACTTCCTGCATATCGTGCACCCATAGCGAAAACCCCGAAATCGTTTTACCCTTGTTCGCTATGCCATTGAGCAAGCAGTTTGTCGCAATAGACACTCTCTCTACGAAGGAGCCACTCATCTCCCAGCAGCTCTCTCCACCTAACCCGGTCACAATGAAGTAAACAAGAACAAAAATGAGTTAATTCCCTCTGCGCGCCCTTGCAACGACTTAGCACGCTCTGCCAGTCGTCGTCATATAAAAGCGACGCCGCAAAGTCGATTAGCACCAACAAATAACGCTTGTGACTGCTTCGCCGCTCGGATAATACAGCATCCTTCTATCAACTGCGACACGCACGCCGTAGTTTCAGAGAAGTTTAAATGTTTCCTCAGGTGAGGCCTTTCTTTTTTATGTACCAATTCGGCATGTGCCAACTAGACAGTCTTCGCTAAACATTTTCCACCGATTCTATTCTTATATCCAACAGTAATAAGTGTATGATACGAAGTGTTAGGAAAATCGGTATCACTAAGCTGAGAAGTCTAACCATAAATAACAGCTAGCAGAACATTCTATCATACAGAGTGGGCAGTTCCTAAGGAAATATTGAATCTCTTCAGCGCTCGTTTCATTATGTACTCCATGGCATTCTTATTACGCAACTTCTCGTAGGTTTTCCACGTAGAATAGCATTCCAGATGGTGCAGCAGCGGTTCTTTTCATTGACCTTCAGTCTGCATGCAGATTACCTCCAAGCAGTGCAGATTGTCTGCTTCTCGCTGTAAAATGTCTTACCCTCCTCATACCAAATCCTTCTTTTCTTTCCCAAGCATGCACCAAAACACAATCGTGATCATGTCCGGCATTCCTCGACAAAAATTTTGCACATTGAAAAATTGTAAGGTACTTATACTGAATTATCGAAGGTAATGCTCCATTCTTACTATATGTAGCAAAATCTTTCTTTTAAACTTTTTCCATCCCTCGCATCGAGCTCTTAAGACTGCCATAAAAAACCAATGAGGACAGCTTCTCACCATAGCAAAAATCTTAACAGCAAAAAAAAAAAAAACTCAAGCGGGCCTGCGTAGACCTGAGGATATATTGATGGTTATTTTCAAATCTTCCACTATATGAAAAAATTACGTTGATAAACTCTTTCTTGTTCAAAAATGCTTTTCTCCAGAATTGTTGAGTATGGGGCGCTTTCCTGCCGGCCTTGCTTTGCCAAATAGCAGCTACGCTTATGCTGTCATTATGAAAACATGCTGCTGTATCAACACTTCATCGGCTCGAACAGATAAAACTACTCGTCGCCTGCCTTGTGGTCAGCACGTTCGCCCTACAGGACCACCAAGGTGCAGCTCCGTACCAGAACCCCGGATACGGTGGCTACTTCCCATCAGCAGCAGCCGCTCCTTACAGAGGCTACGTCGACTATGCCACGGTACGTGACTGAAACTTGTGTTTTGTTTCCTTTACAATCAGCCATTGTAAATAAAATGCCACATTTGGTGCGCACACGAAATCTTCCCTTTCTTTTCATTATTAAATTTTTATCCCAAGCACATATCGTAGCCTGTGTCATTAATAACCTCATATCCTCAGGGAGAGGATAACCAAGCAACACGAGGTTCATTCTTAAGATAATTGCCAGTGTCAGCATTTGGAGGAAATTATGAACCCCCAGCAAGAATCGTGGTTCTCTCTTTTCGGAGTGTCTACCATGTACTAGGTAGCAGAATGTCAAATAGAAATCCAGCAACAATCCCGTAGGGCACATCCTCCAATCACCCGAGCTCCTTAACGTAGTCGCCAGATCCATTTTATGCACCTTCAACAACTCGCATCTGCAGCTTTACGTGGTTTCACGTTTTGTTCCCGCAAGCGCATAAAGCTACTTACAAAGAAAATATTCAAGCATGATTGATTCAGGCACTTCAAAGTAAACCGCGCGTAATTGTCAGCGTAGAATAATGCATTTTTAGAGTGGAGTTCTGTTGATACGAATGCACTCTTATACTCACGCAGCCGCCTCAGCCGTACAGCTTCGGCTACGACAATGTGGACGAGTACGGCAACCGCCAGTTCCACAGCGAGCAGGGTGATGCCAACAACGCAAAGACCGGCTCGTACGGCTACCGTGACGCAAACGGCCTCTACCGCCGGGTCAACTACGTAGCCGACGCAAACGGATTCCGTGCCACGGTGGACACCAACGAGCCAGGCACCGCTCCCGGTGCCAGCGCCGACGCGGTTTTCAACGCTGCACCGGTTGTCCCGCCGACCCCTGGCGGAGCCGTAGGTTCAACCGCCGGAGTCGCCCCATTTGCCTACGGGGCTAGGGGTGCAGCGCCAAACTACAGCAGCGGTTACAATGGGTACGGTGCATACGGATACGACCCGTACGGTCGCAACTCTGGTGCCTATGGCTACGGCGGCTACGGTCCCTACGGCTCCTCTTCCGGTGGGCCAACGCTGGGTGGATATGCTTACGGAGGATACGCTTCACACGGCCATGGTGCCCCTGCCTATGCTGCTGGCCGCTATGCGCCGGGTGGCTACGGGGCTGCCGCTGGATGGGCTGCAGGTGAATATGGCTACCGCCGCCGATAGTAAATGCTGTTGTAGAATTTATTAAATACCTTGCCGAATAGAAGCGGATGACTGGCGCTGAGTGAAAGGTTCATACATTTAATTGCAGTTTTGTTTTTCGTGATACCACTGTACTGCGTCACATCAATTTTCACACTCCGCATTCAGTGTCGAAATAACACTGTTCTCATGTTTTATCCAATGAGACCAGCGTGTATGAACGGACTGCAAGATGCCGTGTACTTGCAAAGTGATCTTCCAATAAAGGAGTATTTTTACAAGCCGTATGTTTTGACCCAAGTGCATTCGAACGCCTGCCTGGTCGCTATTATAAGTATTTGTTCAGATCTGCTCCAGAAGCTCTGAATCATTATCTTCGTGATTTTTGTTATTGTACACTTCGCGAGATAGCGCTCTCAAGTCCGGGATAAGTTCGTCTGTGTTATTGATCAATGATTCTGCAATAAGCGAATCACCAAGATGGCTAGGTAACTGCAAAAAAGAACGATGTATTTTTTAGTAATCAATCTGATCACGATGCCACCATTAATTACAGGACAACTCAGACAAAAAAAAGGAAGCTACGTTTTTACTTTCTGAGGCATTTTCCGCCCATCAGAAGTGTTTAATCTATAAATCTAAGGTCACTTATATGATGTCTAAAAGACCCATCTCGAAGTCGTGTTTTTCTATACGCACCCTGCACACTATGAATTATATGTGGAACATTGACTGCAACCTAGTCGAGACAACATCTTCATTACTTGCGCAGACGTGGTGGTGGCGGAGTGGCGGCCTCGGCGTCCGCACAGCCAACTGAGACAAGTCGCGATGACAGTGCTTGATATCAATCAAGAATCAAGTGCAAGCATCATTAACCGACGAGTGGAACTCAAGCTCTAAGATTATCGATGGCGATGACACAGTTATGAGAAAAAGTAATTGGTTATATATTTGTGGGCTTCTCACATTTAGGACACAACTGTATTTGCTTTTATTTTAGTTTTAGTTGTGTGCATTTGGTTGGGAGGTACAACGGTTTCTTACAACTCCGTCCCAGTTCTGTCCAAGTGCGCAGCGGCGCTTCAGCCATTCACCTTGAATATTCTCCTACTTGCTTGCCGCCAGACGCTGGCTACTGCCGGCCACGGCTGACGCATCCCGTTGTCTCCTTACTCCGTTGCGTGTCACTTTTCACCTTTTATCAGCGTGAATTTCAACTTCTTGTTTACTTTCTGTGCTCGTGCAACACGTTGTCATGGGGTATTTATGCGTGCTTTTCTCTTGCCATGCCAGCCACAATTCCATGCGACAGCATTTCTTGTCGTATGAGTTGCGTGTACAGGACCTGTCGGCAGAGAGTGTTGACGGAGCGTGTCCACACGAAAATGACCATTCGAAAAAGAAGCTCGATGGCATTGCGACTGGGACCCATGCCCTCTGTGTGTCAGGCGGGCACGCAGCACATACGCCACGAAGGGTTTTTCCGCTTTTCTTTGTTGTCTGTATGCGCCACGTAGGGTCATTGGTTCAAGAGGGTTCTGGGCACGAAGTCAACGCGTTGTGGCATGTACAGCTGTATAGTGTGTTGATTATGTGTACGTATCTAAGACAACGATTACTTGCAAAAAAATGTTCCGAACACTATCCAATGGTCACGTGATAAGTGCCGGGTGACATCAACGTCATAAAAAGATTTCTGACGTTCAAAGGCAAATGCTTTCGTGTTTCTCCAAATGAGTATACTGCACTGCTCTCCAGTTTTCGTATCTGATGCCTTTGGAAAGACAAGGTTCGATAAGAGCGCACAGCAAGCGAAAAACTGGTGCTCCTGTGCAAAGTGTCAAAGTGAGAACTGCTCCGCTGGTATCACATAGCTCCGGTAGTGTGTTACAGCTGACTTGATAGTCAGCACCAAAACACATGTTTCGTAGTCAATCCTGCTCATTTCCTGGCACCTGCAGTGAGATTTAATGATTGTGATATATGTTGACCATACTGAGTGAAACATTTGATGAGAATTATTTGTGTTATTGGTGAAGAAATGCAAAGGTCAACGTGCGCTTGGCACCTATTTGAAGAGTGCATAAGTTTTGAATCACTCTAATTATTGCAGAACGCTTTGACAACGAAGGAATTTATCCTCCTGTCTTTTGCAAACACGAAGTGAATCCTGCCTTGAACATTAACGGCATACCCATGTTACTGAGCACTGAAATTTTCAGCTGAAGAAGATTTTGTACGCACTGTGTTTGGAAGATGTGTGGACGGTATGCTGTCATTTTTGCTCTGTTATCGCAGATCAGAGAACAAAGCGTTTTATGTGACATGTCATGACTTTTTCCAAAATTGCGGATGCTCAGGTGCTGTTTCTTTTCATGTGCTAGTCACTGAGCAGTCTGTAATGGTGCCACTTGTTTTATTGCGAAAGCAATACTACGCCAGGTTTCAGCTCGTCGCTTACCTCACGGTCGGTGGTAGCCACGTTTGACCTTGAACAGCGTTGCTTCAGCCGCGCTCCGTCAGATGGCAGCGCCGTCGCCGCGCCGCGTGGCAACGGCGCCGAGCAGTTTGCTCCGTTAAAAAACAACTGTGTCGAGGCTGGGAATCAAACCAGGTCCTCTGGCACGTGATGCGGAGACGCTACCACCCCGGCACGAAGGCTCAGGGTTTGAGCATGGATAAAGGCTCATCTAGTGAATGCATGGATCTCATAAATAGAGTTAAAGAAATAAAAAATAAAAATAAGAAAACGAAAAGTAGAAAATAAAAAACAAAAAAATAAAAATGCAATGAAAACAAAGTAAAATAGGAAAAATACAATAAAGAACAGCGCACCAGGAAACACTTTCGCCTTGCATCGATGGCATTCGTACGATATCGGTTAAGCAATTAGCCTAATTTCTAGTCAGACCACATAAATCAAAATGACACCGAGTAGGAAACTGGTCGAGTTGGGGAATCGAACCAGGGTCTCCGGAGTGCAAGACGAGCACGCTAACCACACCTCCACGCCAGCTCTTTTTGTCTTTATTGCCTGTTTTGACGGATTACAACAGATCATAAACATATGTTCTGCGCCGCACTTTAAGACATCAAAAGCGGACGTTGTTTTACTCATGTTAGAAAGTCAAAACTGTTTCAGGGAACAAAATTCTCCCATCAACTCGACAACTTCGTCTCCAAAACATACCTCCTTGTACACTTCACGTAGCTTAAATATGTTTTCTTTGAAGTAATCTCGGACAGACCGCGCATCTTCATCGCAGTGTCGTACAGCCATCCTGCTTCGCCTAATATTGTGCAGGCCAAGAAGGAAAATTACATCTAATTTATAAAGATCGGGCTCAGCGTCCAGGAATCGTATCCCATACGGCGTCAAGGGGTAAGTCTTTCATTATTGCACGCTGGAGCACGTCCCGAAATAGCAGCGCATCCCAGTAATCAATAAAGACATGTTCTATTGACTCTGGTTTGTGACACAACAAGCAGTCAGCACCACATGGTAAAAACAATCCCTTCTTCTCCATCCATGTTTTAACCCGCAACGTCCTAGTGTGCAACTTGCAGAAAAACGTCTTCACACCCGCTGGCACCACCATTTTCAGTACTGTTTTTAAAACATTTCCTCCTTGGCCTCCACTGTACAGATATCTACATATTGCCCCTGGGAAGACAGAGTCAAGCAAATCTTTTAACAATTTCTTACGCGTGACATTTGAAAGGTATTCCAAACTGAAGCGGACGTTGAGAAACCGGAAAGCAAAGCTCACTTCTTTCAAAAACCTACTTGCACTGTATTTCATCTCGTCTACAGTGGAAATAACATAGTTTCGCAAAGCCGAAGAAAGCCTGACTTCAATAAATGTCCGCACAAAAGGGTCGGGTTGAGCTCGAAGAAACATAAATCTTGACACCACCTGCCTCAGGTACAAGTGTGGCAAGGAAAGACCCCCTTTTCTCAAACGCAGAAATTAATTATCACGTTCAGTCCTCTCCCATGAGGACTGCCAAACAAAAACTGCGAAGGGTTGATGAAACTTTTGAATGCTAAGTCGAGAGCATGAAAGGGCCTCCAACTAATAAATATCACATCTGGCCACTGAAATGAACGGTCCGGTGGGCGGTAACTTTTGCAACACACTGTACTTCAAAGCGTGACTGAGGTGCCCACTATGCCAGGGAGTCACTTATGCTGCTTTACTTTCCTCAGAATCAAGCGGAGTGTAAACCTTGCGCTGGTGTTGAGAAAAGGAATGGCACACAACACTGCCTGCTCAGAGTGCGATTGAGGTGTCCACTGACACAGTGAGCCGATTACACTTTCTCTCGCATTTACACAACATAAGAATCGCTTAGGTGCCCTATTAATGTTCTTTCCTCTCAAACGGAGTTTTTATTGCATTTAAATGCATAAGAGCTCACTGCGTCAAAGAAGGGAAATAACTCATTGGTTTTAATTTTGGTCTTAGCCATTCTCCCAAAATTCCTCCTATTTGCCGCAAGGTGGCGCTCCTTAACGAAAACCTGGCTGCCGGATCAAGGCTGGGATGTTCCCAGGGAAGACAGTTAAGATAATGGTAGATTGAACTGAAAGAAAACTTTCGGAGAACGCCCAGGGTGAAACCTCCTAGTAATAGTGCGGAGCTCAACGATGTGGTAAACGGAGAGGCAGCAGGAGTACCTGTTGTCGCTCAAACGAGACCTATGTTGCCGGGAGTGCAGAGTGTAGCGTGCACGGTACCATCGGTACAAGGACCGGGCAGGAAAGTGGTGTGAGATGTGGGAGCTGCGAGCCTAGATATCCTTAAGCTCGCTTATTAACAGAGTTTCGACTACATTCAAGTGCTTAATGCACCGCTCATTCCTGACAGTTAACTACGGAAACTCCGACGGCGTTAATTAAAGCCCTGAGAAATTTTCACGCGGCCACTATAGGCTCCCAAAGCATCGCCGGGTGGCGCTGCTGCGCCTGATGTGCAGCGCCATCTATGGGAGAAAAGTAAAAACTGGGGCGCTGCTCGCGCTGCTTTCACCACGCTTCTTTGCACGCGCGCTCTCTTGCACGTGCGCGCGCCCGCGCTGTCGCGATGTGTCGCCTGCATGAGCCACAATAAGATCGTTCAGACTGACGCGCAGTACTGCAATGCAAACTTAATTAAAGGGGGGAAACTGATTAGTCGCGTCTACTGTGTGGAGCAGACGGTCGACGATGAGGAGGCCCATTTGACTGTAAAATGCGTTTCTCGAGTGAGTATTAACGTCGTACTGTATGACATGTAACTAGAGGTAAGTCCACGGTATAATTATATGCTCGAAATATGCGAAGTACTATCAGCTCTGAGAAATAAAGCGAGACACTTGTTGATCGTAGTTGTCAGTTGTTGCATGCGATGCGCAGGGCGATCCACTTACGTGCGAGTCGAAAGAACATGCGACCAGGCAACAGTTCGTCAACATTCTACTCCACCTTGGGGGAACCCCCTAAACATTTGACCACCATTGTTCACACTGGCAAGTGCGACCTGCGGGTCGCCTTCTTGCTTGAAACGAAAACTCTCCGGAATAACATTGCTTGCGCGCTTTCGAGAATTTCGTCTGCTTTGACCGCGTCTCCTGCACTCGCGCTCGGTGCGATTCTCAATGCACTACGGTGACCAGGAGGATGTCGTGACGGTATTGATGTGCACCGCAGTCGTATAAGCGTCATGATGACAGCGACAGCGGCGCGCTTCTCAGGGCCGGCCTGCCGACCTGTTTGCTTGCCGCCGCCGTCAGAAAAATACGCTAATATTGTTTGTTCGCGTTCATACCAAACCCTGGAGTAGAGCAACGTCAAAAATGAATCATTTTTGAGGATCGTTGGCCAATACCGAGCTGCTGGTAGAAGCGATAACTGCGATACAAGCATATTTCTTTTCCAAAGCCGCTTTGCTGATGCCCTGTGCTGCTCGCCTGTTGTCACCTGGCTCCGCAGTTAAAGGCATCACGGAAATCGATCACGTCTTTGTTTTATTATGTGACGGTGAACATAGTAAAACGGTGACGCGAGTAGCACCTTTATTACAGCGCTGGCCAGTTCCGAAGTGCCCTCAGCTGCAGCATCGATGCGAAATGATTAGGCTTAGCGACGACTACGGCAACGAGGGAGCAGCGCAGCTCGTCGCCCGGCGTGGCCGCGGGCGACGTCGTTGCCGAAAGCTCTACTGTCCGCGGACGGCGTCATTGCCAAAAGCTCCACTGTCTCGCCGATTAGTTCAGCGGCTTGCGACTCGCAGTCGCAAGGCTGGAAAATCGAGCAGCGAGCGACTTGCCTGCGCGTCGTCTGCCACTTTTTTCGTGCATGGTAGGGACAGACTCACTGGCTCTCCGAAGAGCGCGGCCGCATACTCGCGTGTTCGCGGTAAGAGTGTATCACCGTGTACATACGCTTTGGTTTTTACATTACGGCCTTCGTACTACCTCCTTTTTGCTTCGCCGAGACCGCGTCTGTCAGCGCGAAGATTGCGCCTCGCGCGACTCTCCCGTCGCACGTGCACACAAAACTAGCAGGGCGTCTGCTACGGCGCCGCCCCGAGTTTCCGCTGCTCGCCGCTGCGGCGCTGGCTTCGCGCTCCCAAACTTGAGCTTGGGTTCCCTATATCGCATCGCAGAAGCACCATACGCGTTTATTTTCGCCAAAATTTGCTCTCCACATTTTAACTTTGCCGCTGAGTCGGAGAAAAAATCTGTTACACGAAATCTGTTACGTAATCTCTCTCGAAAAAGTCACAGTCGATCTGCTGCTACGTGAGCCATAAAGCGCTAGTTCCGGTGCGGCTTTCATGCCCTTATACGGTCTGTGGCGCACCTAGTGACAGCTTCTGTCCCCATAAAAACCTTGCGACGAAGCTTCATGACCAGTAACAATATTTCAGGACTCTGACAAAAGCAAGCAAAGAGGTGGAGGCCCCAATCAAAGCAATGACGAACTTTATACACGTCTCGAGCACACACAGCGGTAAGACTCGCACGTAAAATCGGAACCAGCAACGCCATACACAGCAATATTATCCAGCACGCGACCAACAGACGAACACAGCGCAGGCCATCGATATTCGTCGCAAGGTTGAAAAGTAGACCAGGCTATCGCTTAAGCGATAAGGACTATATGCCCACATGGGGAATGCACAGCCCATGAAATCCTTAGCTACCCCTCGCAACCGCCGGCTTTTCTATGGACCAGACCATTATAAAGGAGCGAAACTGCGAAAAGGACAAGGTCAGGCGCATGCACAGAAAGCGGCTGCCACAACTTGTCACCACCCATTTTTGCCACGTGTCTCGTACCAATCTGTCTGAATGGCAAGCGAGAGGAACGGTTTTGTTCATGTTTTGTATTCCGAATCTTCACATTTAACAACTAATAGAGGTATTAAAATTTTAAATCAGGCTAAGCACGCCTAAGCATAAAATAATTCAAAGCACGGATCATTCATTTCTTACTTCCTAGTGTGAACGTTTCATTTGTCTGTAAAAAGAGCTGTTAGCAGCCCTAAGCCCTATTTCAACGCCTTATTTCTTGTACTCTCACAGAAAGGCTGGAAAGCTGAAAGCGTCGTATTGAAATAACAAATGTTAAACAGCCGCCCTATAGCGCGTGTGTTGGCAGCTTTTTCCATCCTTCAAAATGCACACCCGTCCTTCTCAAGTGACATGATATATATGGTAGTAATGTCACAGACCGGTTCATCGCTACAGATCGATAATTGAATCAGGTTTCCCGCTTTCTCGTGTGTTCCTTCAAGGCATTGATCTGGACTAAAAATGATGACAGCAGCAGTTGATGATTACCGTGAGTGTTCGCGTGCGTGGCGGCGTCGCCCTACTAATACACTGATCTGTCCCCAAACTCTTGCATTTAGCTAATATTTAATTGTCGGTATGGTGGAACAACTGCCGGGAGAAAAATAGAATGGCTAACCTCGCCAGTAGCTTACGCAGCTTCGACCCTAAAAAAATCCATACGCAGAACTTTAAAGACTATATCACGCACGAGAATGCTAAAAGCTTGGCCGACTGTACATCGCAGCGCTAACAGTCACGGCAATCTCTCGATGAACGTTCTCGGCGCATTCAAGCTCAGTTATGCGTGAGACGAGAGCGTGGGCGCACGGGTGAACAAAGACGCTACAGCACAGTCAGGCGCCATTTTCCTACTGCCAAGTTTTATAACACGCCAGTATTACTTGCTTATCAGCGGAAATTCTTGGATCGTTTCAAGAGATGCGATTGCTGCACCAGGGAGTATTTTCTATCATTTTCTTGCCTTCAATAACTTCTCACCTACATCCGAAGTGCTAGGTTGCCGTTCTCCGGCGTAAAATCGGGTGTAATGACAAATCATTTCCCTTGCCTGATGCGCGGTATTCTTCGGCGAAAACCCCAAACACATGATATCCGCTGGTGCACGGAGCGCACACTCGTCGACCACCACGGCCGCACTGTCAGGCGTTTGACGACAAAAGAAGATCGAACAACTAAGCACACAAAACAAAACTGTTGCCCTCGCTGTCTTCAATTTTTTACGCCGGCATTATTTAGAGCTGGTCGCTGGTGGGTTGTTATTCCATGACGCCACTAAAATGTATTTTGGAAAAAAACACGTCACCAAAGTGAAGAAACCAGGCATAGTTACACCTGTTTTACGACGTGAACGACGGCAATTCCTTATCGAGACCTTGATCTGCAATTTTGTGTCTAATGCAGCCCACCTTGTCTCGTAGAAAAAGTACTCGTAATACTTCTGATTGATAATCTATCACTGTGTATTGATTTAATTTTCTCTATTCCGTCTCTTTAAGGAGATGATCACTTTCTGGCAGCGCTACATACAAGTCTGGCTTTTCAGGGGATGACAGTATGTTAACAAAGTGTGTTGGAAACATTATAACTCGGTTTCCAAGGATGCATCTATTCCTGTTTTTTAACACCCTCTGATATCCTGGAATGGCATCGATTTCATCGCATCGCTGTTCAGTGACAGAGCGAAAAAGAACTTCAATGCTCTCAAAACGCACCTCGCAATGGCATCGATTTCATCGCATCGCTGTTCAGTGACAGAGCGAAAAAGAACTTCAATGCTCTCAAAACGCACCTCGCACAGGCTACAGTGCAGTATTTAAAGATCAACAAGGCCACATTGCTCTCATTCGGGAAGTATACATAATGATGTATGCGCGATTACTTTATATGTTCGAAGCACACAGCATTTAGCTGCAAACCTTTCGTGTCGGTCATCACCATCACATTCAAAATTATGAGTATGTCGGTACCACTGTAGTGGATGCCCACTTGTGGCGCCTGTATCTTAAAGGATGCATAAACGAGTCAAAAAGCTTTTTCGATAATGTCATGCTTGGTCCCGGCGTTGCAATCAACATACTGCAATTGTGGCCAGCTTGTTCTTTCAGGTGTTGCAACATAGTCGTTAAAGTGACGGATAACTCTTGAGTGCAGCTTGTCAACTTCGTTATATCAGTATTGTCCGGGTCTCAAGTAGAGATGTGAAGGCCTAAAAAAACACTGCAATTTTGAAAAAAAAAACGTTTTATTTTTCGTTTTTTTCACACGAGGAAAAATGGAAAGAAATATCGAAAATTTCACAATGCAATTTTAAGGTTTTATGACAGCTTGCTTTTAGTTTAGATTTTTGTTTTTGCTTTGAAAACCATTATAGCGTGCATCGTTGAGCGATTGGAGAGCAGTCGTCATTGCCGGTGCCAGGTAGTGCTTTTAAAACGTTCGTGCTGCGAGTGCGCGGGTTGAAGGCCAGGTCAGATATAAGATCCAGGTTTGACTTAAAAACACACTAATACTTGAATTCACGGCTGAAGTAGAACAAAATGGCTGTTAGTTCTACAGCGATACGCACATGGCATAAATAACATAGGCTGCTGTGCACGTAAGCGGTTTTAGCCAAAATAAAGCCTAGCTTCTTGATTTCCAACGTAGCAGAGTACAGGACATCCGCAGGAATTTATTCCAGGACAGGGGTCTTCAGCGAAGCACGTGGCCTCATCTACCTGGTGACAAGGCCTTTGCACCAACCAGCCGCTAACTCGTCTGGCTTGCCGACTGCTGCAGATACCACCATCATCCGCCAGCTGCGAACGAAACTGGTCACGTTTCGGACACGTTTATACAAAGATTCGCAACAGGCTTTCAGGGGAACGGATTCGAAAGCTTGTGTATGTGCAGTCGAACGTAGCTGTGGACACAGCTTCAATCCATGCTCCTGCGCGTAGTGCCGCATCCAGTGACACTGACTCTGAGTCCGATATGGAGTGACTTGTAGATCAGTTTTCATGTTTCCTTTCTCGGTGCAATAAAACAAGAAGTTCGTTCCACAAATATGATATATCTCCATATTCGCATGAAGTTGAAATCATTATTTATCTTCTCGGTGCAATAGAACAACAAGTTCGTTTCACAATATGTCATCTATAACTGCATATTCGACTGAATTTCGGAGCATTATTATTGATCGTTGTGCTGTTGCAAAAAAATCTGTTTTTTGTCACGTTTTGCAAAATTTCCAATTTTTCATGAAATAACCCTGAAAAAAAAACGGTTTTTTTCATGCCATTCAAAATTTCTTGAAATTTTACATCTCTAGTCACAAGTGCTTTCGACTAACGTAGTGCACCGATTCAACTCACATTTTTGTAAATCATATGCATATTTTAGGCAATATGATGAAGTTTCTGCCTTCCGTCGAACGTCATGCGCTAAAAACGGGGAGTGCATTATCTTAGTCTGGCATGGGTGAAAACTTGTAGGCTGCCTTGGATTCACGGATGTTGAGCTTCGTATATCGAAGTACCATTCCTAGCAAACTTCATTAAATATATATTTACAATGAGGTTATCTGTAAAAGTTCTCTGAATGCGGGAACTGTGAGCTTATACTTTTTTCACATTGAACAGCATCATGCCAGGCCATGAAGCGGAGTACCAATGTGGCCCTTAGTGAAGAACTATGCGATTACAACAGGCTTGTATGATGAGATACATTAGTAACAAAAGAAAGAAATAAATTGGCTAAAATAGTACTTTAGCTACCATTTCCCCAAGCGAAATTCAGTTTACCAACAAAGCAGTAGTAATGCGTGCTGTAAGGAACCTTTCTTTTTTTTTTTAGCGCATATTATCAACGATGTGAGAGCATACCCGTGATTACGGCACCATCAACTTTTTGTGTGAAAGCGCTAGATAACGCGGTCCCAGCCAAGAACTTTGTGTGAAGCCTCGGAATAACTTGGGTAAGCTCGGGTTAGTTTGGAGGAGCGAGACGCAAGCTGTAGCCAATGGGAAGGAGCTCAGGTAAGCTGGAACACCAGCTGTAGCTGTGTGCTGTGTGAGAGTGATCTTGAGGGAGACATTGGCCAAACCTAGCATAGCAACAGCCTAAGCAGAAATAAAATAAATATTGCCGCGACAAGATTTCGAACCCGCGTCAGCGCGAACAGATCAGATCAGCTCAAACTCTATCAAAGCTTCACCTGAGTCTAATATTGTCACCAGACATGCCAACGATCAAGCAACGCAAAACCATGGGACAATCGGGCTACATGCTTTCCTTCGCACGTCTACTCCATTTAACTACGTGAAAACCATACCATTTTCTAGCTTCAGCCTCAAGCCCAGCTTCCACCAGGTTTGTCAGTCCTGTTTAATCGCACCTTTCAGGTTCATTCTGCTCGGCAGTATCAAACGTGCTTCACTGTGGCCCCGTTTGTAGGCAGCCGTATCAGAACAGCACAGCAGCGAGTTTTATCGGCACACCAAGTCAGCCTTTTTTTCTTAAAATTTCATATCGGATCACCCACAAATTAAGTGCCAGGATGGTTCTTGGCTCCTTTTTTGCTATATGTAGAAAGCGCGGAAGCAGGGATGTCCTCCTTGAGTTGTTCCAGCTCCCCCTACTGCATGTTGACTGTTTAGGCGCAGGATTTGGCTTGCGTGGTCTCCCTCCTTTCATTTTATACTTACTTCTTTTTTGTTGTTACGTAACTTGATTGTGCCCTGCTGTGTATGTCTCTTTTATTCCGCTTGTAACTTTCAAAAACGGGTATTCTGTCCAAGATGGCATTATTTTCTGTTATTGGTAGGCCTATAACTTTTGCAGATGACACCAAGTTAGAGGTGGAACCTGCAGAAGTTTCTATAGGCTCTTTAGAACTAACTCTTGTTAATGGACATCCTGTTCCGCTCTCATGTTACCCTCTACCGCAGGTCCTTACGATATACAATGAAAAGGAAGGTACTGTTTCTCATTATGAATCGTTTCCTTTCAATAAAAACCTGTTTGAAGATCGCTGTCCACTTTATTGTTGCCTGATATACCATTCTGCTGCAAACCGCGCGCTGCAAATGCGCCAAGCCACTTTCTTCGCAAGGCTATCTCGCATGTCACTTTGTGGAAAGATGGTATTCCAGTTGTCTTCTATTTAAATCCGACTTATACCTAGGGACACAATAATAACACTTTTAGTGAACTTCAGTAATATGGTCGCGGGAAAGTGCACGCTGGTCATGCCAACGCAAGCACCAAAAACGGCCAGACGAGCGCCATTCAACGGGTGCCGAAAGAAGTGCATTGAATGACGCGTACAAAAGGCACCATCCTTGTTCACGGGACGCCCCTATGCGGCCTTCAGGCCCCAAGACGCTACGGCGTTCTGAGGATGTATTTCTGCGCTCTGAAAGGATACAAAAGGCGCTCGCGCTGGGCTCCTTTTAGTGGTTGCATTTTTTTAACTGGGTAACCATTGGAGACACGTCCTTTAGCACATACGATGGAATAGGCGAGAATAACGTCCGATACTGAACTTGTTAGTTGTTTCTCATTGTTAAATATTAAAAAGCACTTTAAAATTAAATCCGAATCGATTCAAAGTGACGGAATGGTACTTTAAAATTGAAACCCAATCGATTCAATGTGAGGAAATGTATTTTTTATTTTGAGTTCATTATTATTCATTGTGGTTACTGATTACACACAAGTATGGTGGACATCGTATCGATGTCGGGACAAGACCCTGTATATCCCAACTCTGGTATCATGATTATCTTCCCTCCTCCTTTCTTGGAAGACCGCAAATAAAAAGTACTTCATCTTTTTCACGGCCAAAAAAAACTAATTCAAAGCTCAGAAACCGAGAACGCCAGCTGTCAACACCTTGGTCTTGCATTCACCAGAAAAAAAACTAAACCTTTCTGAAAAAACAGGCAGACTGCGTTCCTTCCATATCGTGCACCCATAGCGAAAACCGCGAAATCGTTTTATGCCTGTTTGCTACGCTACTGAGCAAGCAGTTTGCCGCAAAAAACTCTCTCTCGACGAAGGAGCCACTCATCTCCCAGCAGCTCTCTCCACCTAACCCGGTCACAATGAAGTAAACAAGAACAAAAATGAGTTAATTCCTCTGCCTGCCCTTGCAACCACATAACACTCTCTGCGAGCCGCCGTCATATAAAAGCGACGCCGCAAACTCTATTAGCACAGACAAACAACGCTTGTCGCAGCTTAGCCGCTTGGATAATACACCATCCTTCTATCAACTGCGACACGCACTCCGCAGTTTCAGACAAGTTGAAATGTTCCCTCAGGTGAGGCCTTTCCCTTTTATGTACCAATCCGATATGTGCCAACTAGACAGCCTTCGTTAAACATTTTCCACCGATGCCATTCTTATATCCAACAGTACTAAGCTTATCATACGAAGTGTTAGTAAAATGGGTGTCACTAAGCTGAGAAGTCTAACAATAAATAACAGATAGCAGAACATTCTATCACACTGAGTGGGCAGTTCCCAAAAAAATATTGAATCTCTCCAGTGCTCGTTTCATGATGTACTCCATGGGATTCTTATTACGAAACTTCTCGTACGTTTTCCACGGAGAATAGCATTTCAGATGGTGCAGCAACGGTTCTTTTCATTGACCTTCAGCCGGCATGCAGATTACCTCCAAGCAGTGCAGAGTGCCTGCTTCTTGCTGTAAAATGTCTTACCATCCTCATACGAAATTCTTTTCTTTCCCAAGCATGCAACAAAACACAGTCGTGATCATGTCCGGCATTCTTCGACAAAAATTTTGAACATTGAAAAATTGCAAGCTACTTATATTGAAGTATCGAAGGTAAAGCTCCATTCTTACTATATGCACCAAAATATTTCTTTTAAACTTTTTCCATCGCTCGCATCGAGCTCTTAAACTGCCACAGGAAACCAAGGAGGAGCGCTTCTCACCGTAGCAAAAATGTAAACAGCAAAAAAAAAACTCAAGCGGGCCGAGAGGAGATCTGAGGATATATTGATTGCTATATTGAAATCTTCCACTATATGAAAAAGTTGCCTCGGTAAACTCTTTCGCATTCAAAAATGTTTTTCTGCACAATTGTTATGGGTATAGGGCACTTTCCTGTCGGCCTTGCTTTGCCTAATAGCAGCTCCGCTTATGCTGTCATTATGAAAACATGATTCTGTATCAACACTCCATCGGCTCCAACAGATGAAACTACTCGTCGCCTGCTTTGTGGCCAGCACATCGGCCCTACACGACCACCAAGGCGCAGCTCCATATCAGAACTCCGGATATGGTGGCTACTCCCCATCAGCAGCAGCCGCTCCTTACGGAGGCTACGTCGACTATGCCACGGTACATGGCTAAAACTTGTGCTTGGTTTCCTTTACAATCAGCCATTGTAAATAGAATGGCGCATTTCGTGCGCGCACTACATCTTCCCTTCCTTGCCATTATTAGCTTATTATTCCAAGCACATATCGTAGCCTGTGTCATTAATAGCCTCATGGCTTTTCTTTGAGGGAGAGCATAGCCAAGCAACGCGAGCTCCAGGCTAAAGATAACTGCCAGTGTCAGCATTTGGAGCAAGTTATGAAACCCCAGCAAGAATCGTGGTTCTCTTTTTTCGGAGTGTCTATCATGTACTAGCAGAATATCAAATCGAAATCGAGTAACAATCCCGTAGGGCACATCCTCCAATTGTCTGAGCTCCTTAACGTAGTCGCCATACCCACTTTATGCACCTTCAACAACTCGCATCAGCAACCTTACGTCCCAAGGTTGCAGATGCGTTTCGCGTTTTGTTCCCCGCAAGCATTTAAAGCTAGTTACAAAGAACATTTTCAAGCATGATTGATTCAGGCATTCCAAAGTAAACCGCGCTTAATAGTCAGCGTAGAATAATGCATTTTTAGAGTGGAGTTCTGGTCATGCGAATGCACTCTTATACTCACGCAGCCGCCTCAGCCATACAGCTTCGGCTACGACAATGTGGACGAGTACGGCAACCGCCAGTTCCACAGCGAGCAGGGCGATGCCAACAACGCCAAGACCGGCTCGTACGGCTACCGTGACGCAAACGGCCTCTACCGCCGGGTCAACTACATAGCCGATGCAAACGGATTCCGAGCCACAGTGGACACCAACGAGCCAGGCACCGCTCCCGGTGCCAGCGCCGACGTGGTCTTCAACGCCGCACCGGTTGTCCCGCCGACACCAGGCGGAGCCGCAGGCACAACGGCCGGAGTCGCCCCGTTTGCCTATGGCGCTAGGGGTGTAGTGCCGAGCTACAGCAGCGGCTACAATGGGTACGGCGGATACGGATACGGCCCATACGGTCGCAACGCTGGCGCCTATGGATACGGTGGCTACGGTCCCTACGGCTTTTCTTCCGGTGGGCCAGCCCTGGGTGGATATGCCTACGGAGGATACGCTCCATACGGCCAAAGTGGCGCTGCCTATGGTGCTGGCCGCTATGCCCCGGGTGGCTACGGAGCTGCCGCTGGATGGGCTGCCGGTCAATACGGATACCGCCGCAGATAGCAAATGCTACCGTAGAGTTTTAGAAATATCTTGCGGATAGGAACGGATGGGTATTGCGGAGTGTAAGGTTCATACCTTTAACTGCAGTTTTGTTTTTCATTTAACTGCAGTTTTGCTTTTCGTAATACCACTCTACTGCGTCATATCAATTTCCCAGTCCGCTATCAGAGCCCAAACACGACTCATATGTTTTGTCCCATATGACCAGCGTGAATGAACTGACTGCATGATGCCTTGTACTCGAACAGTGATCTTCCAATAAAGGAGTATTTTTACAAGCCGTATGTTTTGACTCAACCCCATTGGAAGCCCTGCCCAGTCACTGTATTATATGTATTTGTTCAAATCTGCTCAAGAAATTGTGAATCATATTCGTGATTTTGTTTAAAGAACACTTCACGGGATAGGGTTCTATAGTCCGGAATAAGTACAGCTCTGTTACTGATTACTGGTGCTGCAATGAGCGAATCACCAAGATAGCTAGGTAACTCCAAAAGAACGAGTTATTTTCGGTGATGAAGCTCAGCACAAAGCCATCATTAACTGCAGGACTACTCAGCCAAAAAAAAAAGGAAGGTACGTTTTTACTTTCTGAGACATTTTCCACCCCTCTCTAAAATTCTCAATCGACAAATCTACGTCCACTTATGTCATGTCTAAAAGACCCATCTCGAAGTCGTGTTTTTCCTATACGCACTGTGCATGCTATAAATTATATGTGGAACATTGACTACAGCACAGTCGAGACCACATCTCCATCAGTTGCGTCGACGTGGTGGTTGTCGGAGCGGTGGCCTCGACATCCGCACGGCCAACTAAGACAAGTCGCGATGACAGAGCTTGATAGCATTCAAGTGCCAGCAATATCACCCGGGGAGTGGAACTCAAGCTCTAACTGTATCGACGACAAAGACACAAATATAAGAAAAATAATTCGTTAAACATTTGTGGTCTTCTAACCAGCTAGGACACCACTATATTTACTTTTCTTTTCAGTTTTTTTTTCGTGTACATTTGGTTGGAAGTATAAAGTTTTTTTACAACAAAAACAAATTCATGTTCGCGTGCTGCCCCAGCGCGCAGCGGCTCTTCTGCCGTTCACCTTGACTATTCTGCTGATCACTCGCCGCTAAATGCTGGCTACTGCCGGCACGGCTGACGCATCTCGTTGTCTCCTTACTACGTTGCGTGCGGCGTATCAGCGTTATTCCTGGGTCACTTTTCGTGCTCAAGCAAGTTCTTCGTTGCTTTCCGTGCTCGTGCCCCGCCGCGGTGGCTCAGTGGTTATGGTGCTCGGCTGCTCACCCGAAAGACGCGGGTTCGATCCCGGCCACGGCGGCAGAATTTCGATGGAGGCGAAATTCAAGAGGCCTGCTCACTGTGCGATGTCGTTGCACGTTAAAGAACACTTCACTACGGCGTCCCTCATAGCCTGAGTCGCTTTGGAACGTTAAACGCCAATAAACTAAACCAAACCACACTTTTCGTGCTCGTGCCACATGTTCTCATCGGGCACATATGCGTGCTTCTCTTTTGCTATCCCAGCCACGATCCATTCGTACTTTTCTAATGCGACAGCATTTCTTGTCTCATGAGTGTCAGGTACAGGACCTGTCGGCAGAGAGTGCTAGCGGAACGTATCCACACGAAAATGGCCTTTCGGAAAAGCAACTAGCCGGTATTGCGATTCGGACCCAGGCCATCTTTGTGCCAGGCGGGAACGCAGCGCATACGCCACGAAGGGTTTTCTATTTTGCTTTGTTGCCTCTATGCGCCCACGGAGGGTCATTGCTTCAAGCATGTTCTGGGCACGAAGCTTACGCGTTGTGGCGGTACGGCTGTAAAGTGTGTTGGGGATGTGTACTTGTGTAAGACAATGATTACTTGCAAAAAAAAGGTTCCGGATGCCATCCAATGGTCACGTGATAAGTGCTGGGCGATATCAGCGGTTTGCAAGATAAAAAGTTTCTGACATTAAAACGCAAATGGTTTCGCATTTCTCCAATTGAGTAGACTGCAGTGATCTCCAATTTTTGAACCTGATGCCTTTAGAAAGAAGATGTTCGATAAGAGCGCACGCACGCAAAGAACTGGCGCTCCTGTGTAAAATGTCAATGTGTGAACCGCTCCGCTGGCATCACATTGCTCCGGTAGGGTTACAGTCGACTTGGTACAGTGATACATCATTGCCAGTGAGTGCATAAACCAGCCAGAAAGGTGTATTATCTGTTCGTAGGACGTGTCTCATTTGGCTTTCGTGTGGCAGAGTGCATCCTCATCGGCACGCGCCACACAAGACGAGCACTGCGCATGTCTGAGCTGTACAGCTGCCGGTATAAATACCGGAGCACCTCTTAATAAACATTCATTCCTTGTTCCCACATGCTTGCGTGTTACATGGTGTCAGAAGTGGGGGGCGGGTTTTCACCGTCGTTTGTGTCATTAAATGGCCCGTATCAGTACATGGCCCATTTAACGCACTTTGGACTGCAAGAAATGATACTTTTTTCTGTTAAGCTTCAAGTTGTGTTCTCTGCACCGCATCAGCAAATTACACAGGTTGCTGTCGTGCTCCTCGCGAGTGTTTCCCCAGACTAAAATTTGTTTGTTTATGAGGTTTAACGTCCCAAAGCGACTAAGGCTATGAGAGACGCCGTAGTGAAGGGCTCCGGAAATTTCGACCACCTGAGGTTCTTTAACGTGCACTGACATCGCACAGTACACGGGCCTCGAATTTCTCCTCCAAAGAAATTCAGCCGCCGCGGCCGGGATCGAACCCGCGTCTTTCGGGCCAGCAGCCGAGCACCATAGCCATTAAGCCACCGCGCCGGCTCCCAGACTAAAATGTCGTCCATAACAACGGCTACACCAGTAAGGCCTTCTACTACTCCGTGCATAGCTCGTTGAAAAACTTCTGGAGCCGACGCTATGCCGAACGGCAGACGTAAAAACATATATCTGCCATACGGGGTGCTCATAGTACATATTCGTGAGCTCTGGTCGTCTAACTTTACCTGCCAGAACCCCGATGACGCGTCCAAGGTGGAAAAGTACTGTGCTCCAGACAGTCTCGGTACTACGTCTTCTAAGGTTGGCATGTGGTAGTGCTCTCTCAGGAGAGCCTTGTTCAAATCTGACGGATCTATGCATATTCGCCTATTTAATTTTTTTCCTCTCTCCTTTCCGTACTTTTTTTTCGATGAAGAGAAGATGTGGCAGAGTGCATCGTCATCGGCACGCGCCACACAAGACAAGCACTGCGCATGTCTGAGCTGAACAGCTGCCGGTATGAATACCGGAGCACTTCTTAATAAACATTCATTCCTTGTTCCCACATGCTTGCGTGTTACATTTCGGATGATCGCTTGGTAGTTAGCACCAAAGCACATGTCCCGTAGTCAATCCTGCTCATTTCCTCGCACCTGTAGAGGGATTTAATTATTGTGATCTATGTTGACTGTACTGAGTGAAATATTTGATGAGCATTGTTTTTCTTCTCAGTGAAGAAGGGCAAAGATCAACGTGCGCTTGTCAGCGATTTGAGGAGGACATGCTTTAAATCCCTGTAAATATTGTGGAGCGCTTTGGCAAAGAAGGAATTTATCCTCATGTCTTTTGCAAACACGAAGTGAACGCAATCTTGAACGGTAACGCTATACACGTGTTACTGAGCACTGAAAATTGTTACTGGAAAAGATTTTCTACGCATTGTTTTTGGTAGAGGTTATATTGATGAGATACTGTCATTTTTGCTCTGTTATGATAGATCAGAGAACCAAGTGTTGTGTATGTAATATGTCATGGCCCATTACTAAATTGCGGATGCTCAGATGCTGTTTCTTTTCGTGTGTTAGTCACTGATGAGTATGTAATAGTGTCACTTGTTTTATTTAATTATCCCGCCTCCACCGCGGTTGCTCAGTGGTTATGGTGCTCGGCTGCTCACCTAAAAGACGCGGGTTCGATCTTGGCCGCGCTGGTCGAATTTCATTGGGGGAAAATTCTAGAGGCCCGTGTGCTGTGCGATGTCAGTGCACGTTAAAAAACTCCAGGTGATCGACACTTCCGGAGCCCTTCACTACGGCGTCTCTCATA
Source organism: Amblyomma mixtum (assembly GCF_055824585.1). Lineage (NCBI taxonomy): Eukaryota > Metazoa > Arthropoda > Arachnida > Ixodida > Ixodidae > Amblyomma > Amblyomma mixtum. The sequence continues at coordinate 123,434,452 of NC_143016.1, read as the reverse complement.
GCCTGAATTGCTTTGGGACGTTAAACCCTATAAACCAAACCCATTTAATAATTTTTGGTTGTCTGTTATAGGATATGGTAGGTCAATATTCGTATTTGCTCATAATCCTGTAACTTCCCTTTCTTGCCCACTGTTTTTTGGGACTTGTTTGAGTGTTGTTGACCGTTTGCTCCAGCCATCAAAATGCCCCCCCCCCGTTAGTCTCAAGCGCCGATCAAAATGGCAGAAATGTCAAAGAGCGCTGCGCCGCAAAAAATCTATATATAAGGGAGGCTTCCCGCATTCTCCAAAATACCTTCAAGACACTGATCAGGACTCAAAATGATAACAGCAGCAGCTGATGATCATCTTGAGCATGGGTGCGCGTGGCCGCGTCGCCCTCCTAGAAAGCCGACCTGTGCCCAAGCTCCTCCATTTAATATTGAACATCGTTAAGGTGGGTGAACTGCCGGCAGAAGAATTGAAAGGCTAACCCTACCAGCAGCTTACACAGCCTCGACCCTCAAAAAATTCATGTGCAGCGCTAAAGGTTTTTTCCAGACTGTACATCGCAGCACTAACGGTCAGGTCAATCTGTCGATGAACTTTTTCGGCGTATTCAAACTCAGTTATGCGGTTCACGAGAGCCTAGCCGTACGGGCGTACGACGACGCTACAACGCGGTCTGCTCTTTTTCCGACTGCCGAATTGTTTTCATCGCACCAGTATTACTTGCTGGTTCGGTTTCATTTACGGGCGTGTCCCAAAGTGACTCAGGCTACGAGGGACGCTGTAGTGAAGGGCTCCGGAAATTTAGGCCACCTGGGGCTCCTTAACGTGCATTGACATCACACAGTACACGGGCCTATAGAATTTCGCCACCATCAAAATGCAACCGCCACGGCCTGGATCGAACCAGCGTCTTTCGAGTCAGCAGCCAAGCGGCATACCTACGGAGCCACCGCAGTGACTATGTCGATCAGCGGAAGCGGGTGGATCGTTGCATGAGATGCGATCGCCGCAGCAAGGGGTGTTTTTCTAACATATTCCTCCCTTCAATCATCATCATCATCATCAGCCTGACTACGCCCACTGCAGGGCAAAGGCCTCTCCCATGTCTCTCCAATTAACCCTGTCCTTTGTCAGTTGCCGCCACTGTATTCCCGCAAACTTCTTAATCTCATCCGCCCACCTAACTTTCTGCCGTCCCCTGTTACGTTTGCTTTCTCTTGGAATCCACTCCGTTACCCTTAAGGACCAGCGGTTATCTTGCCTTCGCATTACATGCCCTGCCCAAGCCCATTTCTTCCTCTTGATTTCAACTAAGATGTCATTAACCCGCGTTTGTTCCCTCACCCACTCCGCCCTCTTCCGATCTCTTAACGTTACACCAATCATTTTCCTTTCCATAGCTCGCTGTGTTGTTCGTAACTTAAGCTGCACCCTCTTTGTTAGCCTCCACGTTTCTGCCCCATAGGTGAGTACCGGTAGGATACAGCTGTTGTATACTTTTCTCTTCAGGGATATTGGTAAGCTACCATTCATGATCTGAGAGAACCTGCCATATGCGCTCCACCCCATTCTTATTCTAGTTATTTCCCTCTCATGATCAGGATCTGCGGTCACTGCCTGCCCTAAGTAGACATATTGTCTTACTACTTCCAGCACCTCGCTACCAATTGCGAACTGCTGTTCCCTTGCTAGGCTGTTGAACATTACTTTGGTTTTCTGCATGTTAATTCTTATCCCCACCGTTCTGCTCTGCCTGTCTAACTGATTGATCATGCTTTGCAGTTCTTGTCCTGAGTGGCTTAGCAAGGCAATGTCATCAGCGAATCGCAAATTACTCAGGTATTCTCCATTAACTCTTATCCCCAACTGTTCCCATTCCAGTCCCCGGAATACCTCCTGTAAGCAGGCAGTGAAGAGCATTGGCGAGATCGTGTCTCCCTGCCTGACACCTTTCCGTATTGGAATTTTATTGCTCCCTTTATGGAGAACTATAAGCTGTGCAATCGTTATAAATATCTTATAATATTTTCACATAACACTCTTCTACACCATGATTCCGCAATGCCTGCATGACAGCTGAGGTTTCCATTGATTCAAATGCTTTCTCGTAATCAATGAAGGCTATATATAGGAGTTGGCTATATTCTGCGCATTTCTCTATCACCTGATTGATAGTGTGAATGTGGTATATTGTCGAGTATCCTTTACGAAAGCCTGCCTGATCATTTGGTTGACTAAAGTCCAAGGTTGTCCTGACTCTATTAGCGATTACCTTAGTAAATACCTTGTAGGCAACGGACAATAAGCTGATTGGTATGTAATTCTTCAAGTCCTTGACGTCTCCTTTCTTATGAATTAAGATAATGTTAGCGTTCTTCCAAGCTTCTGGTACTCTCGAGGTCCGAAGGCATTGCGTATACAGGGTGGCTAGTTTTTGTAGCACAATCTCTCCTCCGTCCTTCAACAAACCTGCTGTTACCTGATCCTCACCAGCTGCTCTCCCTCTTTGCATTGCTCCTAAGGCTTTCTTTACTTCCTCCTTCGTTACTGGCAGGATGTCCCATTGCTGTGCTCGACTGCCTCCCTTAGTAACTTGATGATTACATTCACTACTGTATAGATTTGTGTAGACCTCTTCGGCTAATTCAACTATCTTATCCATATTGCTGACGGCATTGCCCTGTTTGTCTTTTAGCGCATACATCTGGTTTTTACCTATGCCAAGTTTTCTCCTCACTGATTTTAGGCTACCTCCGTTCCTTATAGCATGCTCGATTTTCTCCATGTTAAACTTTCTTATGTCGGCTGCCTTGCGCTTATTTATTAACTTCGATAGCTCTGCTAGTTCTATCCTGTCTCTGGAGTTAGACGTCCTCATGCTTTGGCGTTTCTTAATCAGATCTTTAGTCTCCTGAGATAGCTTGCTGGTATCCTGTCGAACCATCCTACCACCTACTTCTGGGGCGTACTCTGTAACGATAGCTGTAAGATTATCGTTCATTGTTTCAACACTACGGTCGTCTTCTTCAGTTAAAGCAGAAAATCTGTTTTGCAGCGACATTCTGAATTCCTCTGCCTTCCCTCTTAATGCTAACTCGTTGATAGCCTTTCGCTTCATCAGTTTCCTCCATTCCCTCTTCAAATCTAAGCTAACACGAGACCTTACCATTCTGTGGTCGCTACAACGGACCTTACCGAAGACCCCCACATCCTCTACGATGCGAGGGTGTGCACACAGTATGAAGTCTATTTCATTTTTAGTCTCACCATTGAGGCTCTACCACGTCCACTTCCTGTTTGCTTGTTTGCGGAAGAAGGTATTCATAATCCGTAAATTATTTCTATCTGCGAACTCTACTAATGACTCTCCCCTACTGTTCCTAGAACCTATGCCATAGTAACCTACCACCTTGTCTCCAGCCTGCTTTTTACCTACTTTTGCATTAAAGTCGCCCATCAGTACAGTGTACTGTGATTTTACTTCGTTCATTGCCGACTCCAAATCCTCATAGAAGCTTTCAATTATCTGGTCATCATGGCTTGATGTAGGCGCGTAGGCCAGCACCACCTTCAGCTTGTACCTCTTATTAAGCCTAATTGCGATAGCTGCCACTCTCTCGTTAATACTGTAAAACTCCTCGATGTTGCCAGCTATATCCTGATTAATGAGGAATCCCACACCTAGTTCTCGTCTATCTGCTAATCCACGATAGCACAGTACATGCCCGCCCTTTAGTGCTCTATACGCCTCATCTGTCCTCCTAACCTCACTCCCTATGACATCCCATTTAATACCGGCTAATTCCTCCAATATCACTGCTAAGCTAGCCTCACTTGATAAGGTTCTTGCGTTAAACGTTGCCAGGTTCAGTTTCCAATGGCGGCCTGTCCGGAGCCAGAGATTGTTAGCACCCTCCGCTGCGTCACAGATCTGACCGCCGCCTTGGTCAGTTGCTCCGCAGCCGCTGGGGACTGAGGGCCGAGGGTTAATTGGTTTGTTCATAGAAGGTTGTGGCCAAGTACTACACCAGGGTGGCCAAATCCTGTTCTGGTGAGCAAGTGCGTTGTCGGTTCTGGTCACCGAAATCAGGCCGCACTCCAAGCTTGGTTATGCAATTCCATCGAAACGCGGAGTTTTTGTTTTTTTTTTTATCCGGTGGAGAATTGCTTGGCACCGATTTTCGAACCCCGGTCCTCTTGCACGCGAGGCGGATGCTCTACCTCTACGCCATCGCTGCATCACTTCCCTCCCTTCAATAACCTGTCACAAAAACAAGAAGTGCTAGGTTGCTGTACTCCGGCGTGAAATCGGGACTAATGGAAAATGTGTCTCTTGCTTCTGGCCTGGTATTCTTCACCCCCCCCCCCGCCTCAGAGAAAAAAAAACAGAAGTGATATCGGCAGATCTTAAGGGCACTCCTTCGTCCATCACCATAGGTGCACTGTCGGCAAATATGTCTTGACGACGAAAAAAAATTCGAACAACCTAGTGCTCACGCACAAAACTCAGTTGCCACCACCATATTGCCGCGAATCTTTGTACTGTTTGTTCATTCTTCAAAGGTGCCGGCTCGCGATGTGATGCAAGACGCGACCAGATTTATATCGATTGATCGCTTCCAGGCGGAGCTGATTCTACGTTGTTCCAGAATGTTGTTGTAACTTTGCAAGCCGTATCTCAAAAGTTCCTTGTCATATTTAACTTGACCACGGCCGAGAGCTGCACGCAATCAGTTCGACGACGACGAGCACGCCTGGTGCTACGCCACTGCCTAGTTATTCAGTCTTTTGCTGGCGCAGATTAGCGCAAATAAAATAGTTTCGTTTGGACGACATTTCGTTTGGAAGAATCTGAAACACGAACAAATTTGCTAACACGTCTTGGTCACTACAGTATGACCCATTAAATGCTTTCGCCTTAATATTGTCCGCAGTAGAAGTGCTTTCGATTAAGGTTGTGCACCCGTTCAACCCCTATAAAGGCCGAAGCCTTCAATACCTCATTGTTGTAAGCAGGAATTGTCGACAGATATGTCACGCCTTTCAATTGGTCGAAATGGACGTGATGTCAAAGTGCACGAATTTAAAACGCCGCCAATTGTACTATGGCTAGTAACCATGCAACCAATTAAAGGGATGGTACAGTGATGCTCCAGGTAAGTGGGACTCAGTTTAGTTAATTAGTTAATTAACCACCTAGCCTAATTAACCTTTCTAGACAGAGCAGATAAATCAATAAAACCGAGTAGGAAATTGGTCGAGTTGGGTAATCGAACCAGGGTCTCCGGAGTGCGAGACGAGCACGCTAACCATTTCGCCATGCCAGCTTGATGGTTTGGAATGATCAAAGGCGCGTCTAGTGAATACGGTGTCATTGTTCACTCCCATCTTCCTCCCTTCCCTTACGGTGAGGTTCAAGTGGCCATCGAGATATGCGAGACCGATACATTTCCTTTCCTCAAAAACCACTTCAGCGGCGAGCAAGGCGTAGAGCCGAACGGGCGATGGCGTTTTGTGGACTCCCTGGCAGCGCTGCAAGACGCTGTCACGTTCCTTCCCCTTCGCCGATCGGATCCTCCCCTGCACGTACTTAATGTATACTGCTCCCCGAAACTGAAGCGAGTGACCTTCGCGAACGTCTTTAGCCGTGCACTTAAAGAGGCGGGTCGCGACCCCCTGCTGATTGTGGGCGACTTCAATGCCCCTAGCCAGCTATGGGGCTATCGTAAGGAGGAAGTGCGCGGACGCATGCTGGCGGAGTTGGCGTCCACACTGGGCCTCACCCTCCACACCGACCCGGCATTTCCTACTCGCGTAGGCAACTCGGTGACCCGAGACACATGCCCGGACCTCACCTTCACTCGCAACATAAGGCACGCAGACTGGATCAACACCGAGGATACCCTCGGCAGCGACCACTGCATCATCAACACCACTGTTTATACACGCCCCCTAAAGCGCCCTACCACACTAGCACGCATCCCCAATTGGACCACCTTTCGCCAAAATTTCCCGTCCGACACCAACACGAACATCACAGAGCAGGGATACGCAAACTCGTCCCGGTCAGTCATATCGCACCTTCGCTCCCACGAGAAGCAGATACAGCTCACCGAGGTGGTCACGGACGTGGACAACCACCTGCTCCACCTCTGGGAAGCGCGCCGCGGCCTCACGCGCCGCTGGAAGCGCCAGAAACACAACAAGAAGCTCAAAGCGCGCATTGCGGACCTCACCCGGCAGGCAGCAGAGTACGCGGCCCAACTCGCTGACTCAAACTGGGTAGACCGCTGCAACACGGCGGCGAGGCAGATGTCGAGCCGCAACACGTGGCGGCTCTTCCGAGCCCTCATCAACCCAACACATACCAGCACAGAAACGCAGAAGCAACTACACAAAGCCATGCACTCATTCCAAGGAAATACAACGCAGTTGGCACAGGCGCTCCGGGATCGCTACCTGTGCACAACTCAGGACGCCCGCAGATCGGCCAACTCCTACGCTGGCAGAGAAAACTCGGAGTTGGATAAGCCTTTCCAGCTTCACGATCTGCGGGCGGGTCTGGCCAAAATGAAGAGGGGCACCATGCCGGGCCGGGACAAGGTCACCGTCAAACTTTTGGCGAACCTTCCTGATTCAGCGTACCAGTGCCTTCTAGAATACATCAATGCGATATGGACGGGGGAAACCCCGCTCCCCATTGACTGGAAAACGGCCCTTGTCACCTTCATCCCGAAGGCCGGAAAACCGATCGACATGGACAACCTCCGCCCCATCTCTCTCACCTTGTGTGTGGGCAAATTGATGTAGACGATGGTGCGGGATCGGCTGTCCGAGTACCTCGAACAACACAACACCTTCGCGGACACAATGTTCGGATTTTGCCCACATAGATCCGCACAGGATGTCCTGCTCCAACTCGACCGCGAAATCTTGAACCCCATTACACACCCCCAAAACGACAAAATAGTTCTTGCGCTCGACCTGAAAGGAGCGTTCGATAACGTAACTCACGAGATCATACTCACACATTTGAGTCAAACTCACTGCGGCACCAATACCTTCAATTACGTTAAACAATTTCTGACGGACAGACTATCCTACATCACAATACAGGACGAAGAGCACGGACCTTTCCAGCTCGGCACGAGGGGGACTCCACAAGGCGCGGTGCTGTCCCCTCTGCTATTCAACATTGCCATGATGCGCCTACCCGCCCTACTGGGTGCGGCCGAAGGGGTCCAGCACGCGCTGTACGCCGACGACATCACCATCTGGGCTACGCAATGGCGCCTAGGGGATATGGAGACCAGCCTGCAAACAGCCGCCAGCATAGTGGACCGCTATGCTCGAGACTGTGGTCTGCAATGCTCCCCGCAGAAATCGGAATTCGTGCATTTGCGTCCCTCGCGCACATGCTCGACCCAAATCAATCTCTCGTTGCAAAGCGGTCCCATTCGCGAATCCAAGGAAATCAGAGTCCTCGGACTTTTCATACACAACCAGCGACGCTGCGACACAACACTCGCCAAGCTCCGGCAGGTGGGGGACCAGGTGGGCCGCATGGTCCGCCGGGTTTCCAACAAGCGCGGTGGGTTACGATGCAAAGACGCCTTGCGGCTGGCGAACGCATTCGTGACCAGTCGAATCTTGCATTCGACTCCCTATCTCCACCTGCGGAAACAGGAGGAGGATGCACTCGAGGTCATCCTCCGCAAAATCATGAAACGAGCGCTGGACCTCCCGGTCTCTACCTCTACCAGCCGCCTTTTAACACTGGGGATGGTTAACACTTTTAGGGAGCCTCGGGAGGCCCACCTCAACAACCAATACACTCGTCTCACAAAGACAGGGTCGGGTCGCCGCCTTTTAGCCCGACTTCACATCCAGCACACTCAATTCACAGAGGAGAGATGCCGCCTTCCCGTACACTGGAGACGCGCCCTCCACGTGCGGCCTCTCCCCACCAATATGTCCAAAGAGGATCATAATGGCAGGCGCCTGGCGCGGGCGGAAGCCTTGGACCGCCATTTTCGGAGCAAACCAGGAGTCTTCTACGTGGACGCGTCCGGCCCGGACCCCAGGGGTTGGTACACGGCCGCGGTTGTCGACGAGGGTAAAACAGTAGACGCCCCTACTTTCAAGGCCCAGTCAGCAATTCACTCAGAAGAGGTTGCCATCGCTTTGGCAGCCTCTCACACCTCCTCCAAATACATAATCACCGACTCGCGAGGGGCTTGCCGTAACGTCACGCAAGGGTGGGTTACTCCCCTAGCTTATCGCATTTACCAAAATTGTAGCCGAGACTCGGATCCTGCGCACCGATCTCTCGTTTGGGCTCCAGGTCACCAAGGCGTCCACGGAAATGAGGCAGCCGACGCCGCCGCCCGCGCGCTCTCTCTCCGGGCATTTCCCACGGGACCCGACGCCGACTAGGACACTGATTTCAATCCGATTTATACTTTTAAAGAAATATGCGAGTATTACAAATCCACGCACCAAACTCTTCCCACCCCGTGCAAAGGGCTGGGGAAGGTCAACGAGCGGGTACTCCTGCGCCTGCTCACCAACACGATGTTGTGCCCGGCAACTCTGCAACATTTCGATCCTCAATTCGACGGGCGGTGCTCACACTGTGGCGAGGTCTCTGACACTTACCACATGGTGTGGGCCTGCCAGCAGAACTCATCCCTACCCCTTATCGCAAACCCCACCCGAGAGGACTGGGAGGCGACTCTGTCCGGTTGCTGCACCCTCGAGGCCTGAAGGGCCTTAACGCAGCGCGCCCGGGCTGCGGCAAACGCCAATGGGGTACCTTACTAGGCATCCCACCTAGTGGTTGTAAGGGCGTGACCCTTCAAGTCACGACCCCCAACACCTCTCCCTATGATTTAATAAATGTTTTCACCACCACCACTCACCCACGTTCCACGCCTAGAGGCGAAGCTTAACATCTTGACCAGACATCAGTGACACAAGCAGCAACACCGCGCTTAAGGCTTTCGCCTCACCGCACTTTAGGTCACCAACGTTCCCCCTGAATTTTTTTTTTGTAATTCATGCGCATCCTTTTGGTAAGGTGAAGTTTCTGCCTTCGGTCGAATGTCATGTGCTAACAACGGGGACAGCACATTTCTGATTCTGACGGGGGTCAAAATTAGACTAGTTCCATGCGTACACGGATGTTCAGCTTCCTATACCAAAGTATCATTCCCAAGAGTCTTTATAGAACGTGCATTTAAAATGTTGGCTGCAGCAAAACGTCGCACGGTGCGGAAACTGCAAGCTTATATAATTTTTTAATATTTTTTACGAAAGAACTTGCGGTCAAAAGCTCTACTTCAAAACTATTTTTTTCGCTATAAAAAAATCACGCCTATTAAAACTTCAGCGACGAAAGCCAGTAAACTGTACTACTAAAAGCATCATCGTTTATATTGTTACTAGAAACATCTCAGGATGAATTAGACATGTTTACGGTTCAAACTGTACTTTTTTGCAACTTCAGTATTTTATTTCACTTCGACATATTCGGTTTCATCAGCCGCAACACAATTTTTTTATAGCCAGTAGACATGTAGGGAAGCAAGATAGCTATTCCTAAGTTTCGGAGAGGATTGTTGTGATCGGGGTCCCAGCCAGAGGAAACAGGTGGGCCAGGCAGGCGCCATCGAACTACTGTGACCAAAAGCACTGTTCGGGGTGATGGTGGTCCGAGACACCGCACGACGAGGCCCCGTCTCGCGCCCGCTTTACTAGAGCCCTTTGGGACTCCAGTGTGTAGCAGTTTAGGAGGGCACCCTACTGAAAAATCCGGTATGAATTTTAAACCGGAACCGCATACCGGGTTATTGTACAGGATTTGCGATACCGGATTACCGGAATATCCTGTATAAAACAGGACAGTCCTGTATAATACAGGACTCTCCTGTTTTGTACAGGATACTCCGGTAATCCGGTATCGCAAATCCTGTACAATAACCCGGTATGCGGTTCCGGTTTAAAATTCATACCGGATTACAGGACAGTCCTGTATTCGACAGGCTAGGCCCGTATTATACAGGAGGGCCCTGTATCACAGGACAAAGGCAGGAATAAAATGCTTCAAATATATTCCACTTGGACTAAATCTGCCCAAAGACTGGGGCCATAAGTGTACATGCCAAATGCTGCAATATACAGAGCCTCAGAAACTGGTAATCTGCGATTATCAGCGACTCGTATTGCAGTCGATGTGCAATTGTGTTATTTGCTCCCAGCTTTTACCAAGTATTGGTAGCTTGGTGAGTATTACAATGCATCAAAAACTCCAAAAGATGTTTATTTTTTTCGCATGTCTTGAACCAGCTCAATGAGGTAATAATTTAACTCTTTGCGACGATCTACCGGCGCTGGGGTCTCTACAGGGTGCTGGCCAATGAAGTAGTGAAAAGCACCTGCAGAAAAGAAAATATGATTGGTAGTACATAATGCCCCCACCTTATCATTTAATTGGGCACTGACACACAACATAATGCATTGAGCACTGTGACATGCAACTTACGGCCAATGGCTTGTAGCTTTTCAGGGGTCATTGGCTTCCTGCCCACTGTCGAGGCTTCTGACTTCAGGTTCCGATGGCAAGCTTGCCCTGTAACGCTCCTTTCCAGGAGTTGTGGAGTCGTCCAAAGGCTGCGTCCTTGCAGAAACGCGAATCTTTGGGTGCCACCATAACTGCTGCCCACGTTGCCGAAGGAATAAAAATTCCATTCCCGAGGTGGACGTACATGTATGCAATAATTACAAATGCATACCCCAGTAGCAAAAACGGGGCTCTGAATTGCGGGCCCTCGTGGGCCCAGACAAGCCACAGACAAGCAAGGCGTCTCAAGACGCCAGGCCCTGAGCATTGGCAATGCTCAGTATCGTGAATGCACCTCACGCCTTCCATATTTGAATCAATAATGTATTGAAAATCTGCGTCGTAACATTGTTGGTGTGTAAACAGGTTGCTCGGACGATTCCGATGCTTGCGTGGTCATCCTCCATTATTTACGGCACATACCGCAGCATCGACGCGATGCGTGATGTTTGTTCAAGGTCTTGAGCCGCTCCCCCTCAGGACGCTTATCGATGATTGCTCTCGCACGTATACACCATGTGCCTCTGTAAAGAAATAATACAAAGTATAAAACTAATTTTAGTCGTGTTATCATGAAGGACAAGCAATTTCGGTATGGAACTGAAAGAAAATTTTGCGCTATTTCGTCCCTCTACGCTGTGCAGTCTACAAAGTTTTAGTTAAAAAGACACTGAACAGTTAGAAACGTTTCTGTTGACGCCGAGCATATAACCGAGACGGAGGCAGTACTTAAAGAACAGAGTGATTTAAAATGCGTACTTACGTCCTAGCAGCACGACGTCGCTGTCATAAAATCCGCCTTCACCGCCGTGGCCTCCACCGGTCAAATGTTCACCACTCACGTCTTTCGGAGCGAAGTCATACATCACTGAGACAAGGATGATAGGGTTCCACCATATTTGCACTGGACGCACGCATGAAAGGCGATGTCATCTTTGATCATGAATTGATCAAGGCAACACGAAGAAAGGCGCAAAAAATTGTATAACACAAATTCAACGCCAACGAGCGAGTGCCAGCGTGTTTTCGCAGCTACCTTCATCGCTTGACACTCAATTTCCCAGCCGCAGGAGAGAAAAACCTGTTCCAAACAAACACAGAAAACGCGGGGGAGGACTTCTGCATAAAGGCACCGCGCTGCGACCGGGCACAGTGAACAAGCAGAATCGGAACCTCCTCGCCACTTCATGGAAGCCTCGCGGGTAGCGTGGTCGGTCGTGGGTTGTAGAGTGAGCGTCTCCGCGCCGCTTCGGGGAACGGCACTGGAAGGGACAGGACAGAAAAGCCAGGAATGCGCAGGTTTTTTTTTTTTGCGACCGGACCCAGGAAAAGCAAAGGCGGTGAGGAGAGAAAAGAAAAAAGCTTTTAAAAAAAATTGCGCAAAGACGGGTTACTCGTGTAAGGTTTCTACAGGTGGTTCTTGTTTTTATTTTGTTCTCTCGAGCGCTGTATCTTTTAGCTAGCACGAAGCGTCGGCCTTAAGGGAACACCCCAAGCTGCCGGCTCCGTTGAATTAACTTCTTCTTGTTTGTCGATAGAAATGTTCTGGGCGATTTGTGATTAGTATGTGTTCCTGATAGAGTGAAGGGTGGGGCCGCTCGCGATGACGCTTGGACAAGTTGCGTTATCAATGGGCGATCACTTGAAGAAGAAGTGTAAAGAATTCCTGCACGAAAACCAAGAATTTTCTTTCTTCATCGATGCGTCGCTAGAGGCTGCCGCTAGCGAACGTTACGAAAGCTGCTGCAATGAACGCGACAGTAACAAACCTTTTTGAGCCTCTGGCGCAGTCACCGGAGGCTCGCCATGTTTATCAGCCAGTCTTGAAGTTCTGCACTGTGAAATCCAGAGTAATCTTCGAAGGACTTACGAAGGCTGCTGGCGGATATATACTAGCTGTTTGCCCGCACACAGCCGCCCTGGCTTTGTCAGGGTGCTGCACGGGAAGCAGCCCCCTCCTTTCATGCACAAACTGCATGTTTTGCCACTGCGAAGCTCACGCTTAGCCCTTTTCTTTTCCTAGACCTTTCAACAAAACCGTGTATGTGTTGATTATCGCACTTATGCGCACGCTGCCCCCCCCCCCCCCCTTCCCCTAAAAAATATCTGCTGGCGTACAACAGTCAATCTGCAGACCAAGCACCAGAACCGCAGCACATATCGCCCTGAATACAGGCAGGTATGTCCGGTTTGAGCTCCGTACCGGACTAGTCTGTCCGGATTGAGCTCCGTACCGGACTGGTCTGTCCGATTTGAGCTTCGAACCGGGAATGGACTGCCCAGTATGAGCCCCGTACCGGAGCGGTCTGTCCGGTTTGGGATCGATACCGGACCGGTATGAACCGGTATAGCCATCAAACCGGACGGGTCTCGCCGGTATGAGAGTGATACCGGACCGGTATGAAACCGATATGTTCCGGTAAAATCCGGTTTGCCGCGATACCGGATTTTTCAATAGGGCAGTCTCCCATGCCTCTCGGGTGGGGGTGGGGGAAGGGGGAAGGTGAGGATTCTGAGTACATGCCCACACCATGTGAAAGACGTCGCAGATCTCTCCACTGTGCGGGCAGCGCCCATCTGTGTTCGGATAGAAGTGTTTTGCTATGGCAGGACAGAGAAGAGTTCCTGTCTGCAGGCGCCGTAGAGTTCACTCCTCCGCCTTACTCAGCCCCTTGGCAGGTGCCGGGTAGAGACGGTGGCTATCGCGATAATGAGTGAGGATTTCGCGGAACCGCAGAAGCGGTTTATGAGCTTCAGAGCCAGGAGAGGTAGGATGACGACCCCGGTGTGTGAGCGCTCGAGCGGCCGCATCAGCGGCCTCATTGCCTCGTAGACCCTGGTGGCCAGGAGCCCAGATCACTTTTGTGCGAGTTGCATCGGCGAGAGCGCGTCTTAGAATTTGGGAGGCAAGCGGTGATATTTCCCTGCAAGATAATGTTCACAGACCCGGCGAGAGTCTGTGATAACCGTTCTCGATTTTTGATCGGCGGCAGCGAGAGCTATTGCGACTTCCTCCGCTCGTGTTGAATTGTTCGGGGAAGACGCAAGAAACGTCGGCGTGGGGGCAGCTACTGGCGACGGCGTCGCCATGAACAATTATCGTCTAATCCCCTTCGCCGGCGATGTTCAATGCGGCGTTTCTCCCGCACTGCACATTCCCGTGGACAGACGAAGGAGACACGACCCTATTGAAAAATCCGGTATCGCGGCAAACCGGATTTTACCGGAACATACCGGTTTCATACCGGTCCGGTATCACTCTCATACCGGCGAGACCCGTCCGGTTTGATGGCTATACCGGTTCATACCGGTCCGGTATCGATCCCAAACCGGACAGACCGCTCCGGTACGGAGCTCATACCGGACAGTCCATTCCCGGTTCGAAGCTCAAACCGGACAGACCAGTCCAGTACGGAGCTCAAACCGGACAGACTAGTCCGGTACGGAGCTCAAACCGGACATACCAGCCTGTATTCAGAGCGATATGTGCCGCGGTTTTGGTGCTTGGTCTGCAGATTGACTGTTGTACGCCAGCAGATATTTTTTAGGGGAAAGGAAGGGGGGGGGGGGGGGCAGCGTGCGCATAAGTGCGATAATCAACACATACACGGTTTTGTTGAAAGGGCTAGGAAAAGAAAAGGGCTAAGCGTGAGCTTCGCAGTGGCAAAACATGCAGTTTGTGCATGAAAGGCGGGGGCTGCGTGAAGGTGATTTGAGGGCAACCGCCATATTGGCTTCCCGTGCAGCACCCTGACAAAGTCAGGGCGGCTGTGTGCGGGCACACGGCTAGTATATATCCGCCAGCAGCCTTCGTAAGTCCTGCGCAGATTACTCTGAATTTCACAGTGCAGAACTTCACGACTGGCTGATAAACATGGCGAGCCTCCGGTGACTGCGCCAGAGGCTCCAAAAGGTTTGTTACTGTCGCGTTCATTGCAGCAGCTTTCTTAATGTTCGCTAGCGGCAGTCTGTAGCGACGCATCGATGAAGAAAGAAAATTCTTGGTTTTCGTGCACGAATTCTTTGCACTTCTTCTTCGTCAAGTGATTGCCCATTGATAACGCAACTTGTCCAAGTGCCCTCGCGAGCGGCCCCACCCTTCACTTTATCAGGAAGGCATACTAATCACAAATCGCCAGAACATTTCTATCGACGAACAAGAAAAGGTTAATTCAACGGAGCCGGCAGCTTGCGATGTTCCCTTAAGGGCGACGCTTCGTGCTAGCTAGAAGATACAGCGCTCGAGAGAACAAAATAAAAACAAAAACCACCTGTAGAAACCTTACACGAGTAACCCGTCTTTGCGCAAATTTTTTAAAGCTTTTTTTTTTCTCTCATCACCGCCTTCTCTGCTTTTCCTGGATCCGTCGCAACAAAAAAACCTGCGCATTCCAGGTTTTTCTATCGGGCTTTGTTCCTTCCCCTTGGGCTCCTCTGTGTCTGTCAAGCCACGACCGTACATTTTAAGCCGCCCTCCCGACCACGCTCCCCGCGACTTCCATGAAGTGGCGAGGAGGTTCCGATTCTGCTTGTTCACTGTGCCCGGTCGCTTCGCGGTGACTTTTTGCAAAAAGTGCCCCCCCCCCCCCCCGCCTTTCCTGCGTTTGTTTGGAACAGGTTTTTACTTCTCTCCTGCGGCTGGGTCGAGTGTCAAGCGATGAAGGTAGCTGGGAAAACACGCTGGCACTCGCTCGTTGGCGTTGAATTTGTGTTATACAATTTTTTGCGCCTTTCTTCGTGTTGCCTTGATCAATCCATGATCAAAGATGATATCGCCTTTCATGCGTACGTCCAGTGCAAATATGGTGGAACCCTATCATCCTTGTCTCAGTGATGAATGACTTCGCTCCGAAAGACGTGAGTGGTGAACATTTGACCGGCGGAGGCCGGTGGTGAACATTTGACCAGTGGAAGGCGGATTTTATGACGGCGACGTGGTGCTGCTAGGACGTAAGTACGCATTTTAAATCACTCTGTTCTTTAAGTACTGCCTCCGTCTCGGTTATATGCTCGGCGTCAACAGAAACGTTTCTAACTGTTCAGTGTCTTTTTAACTAAAACTTTGTAGACTGCACAGCGTAGAGGGACGAAATAGCGCAAAATTTTCTTTCAGTTCCATACCGAAATTGCTTGTCCTTCATGATAACACGACTAAAATTAGTTTTATACTTTGTATTATTTCTTTACAGAGGCACATGGTGTATACGTGCGAGAGCAATCATTGATAAGCGTCCTGAGGGGGAGCGGCTCAAGACCTTGAACAAACATCACGCATCGCGTCGATGCTGCGGTATGTGCCGTAAATAATGGAGGATGACCATGCAAGCATCGCAATCGTCTGAGCAACCTGTTTACACACCAACAATGTTACGACGCAGATTTGATATACATTATTGATTCAAATATGAAAGGCGGGAGGTGCATTCACGATACTGAGCATTGCCAATGCTCAGGGCCTGGCGTCTTGAGACGCCTGGCTCGTCTGTGGCTTGTCTGGGCCCACGGGGGCCCGCAATTCAGAGCCCCGTTTGTGTTACTGGGGTATGCATTTGTTATTGCATACAGGTCCACCTCGGGAATGGAATTTTTATTCCTTCGGCAACGTGCGCAGCAGTTATGGTGGCACCCAAAGATTCGCGTTTATGTAAGGACGCAGCCTTTGGACGACTCCACAACTCCTGGAAAGGGGCGTTACAGGGCAAGCTTGCCATCGGAACCTGAAGTCAGAAGCCTCCACAGTGGGCAGAAAACCAATGACCCCTGAAAAGCTACAAGCCATTGGCCGTAAGTTGCATGTCACAGTGCTCAATGCATTATGTTGTGTGTCAGTGCGCAATTAAATGATAAGCTGGGGGCATATGTACTACCAATCATATTTTCTTTTCTGCAGGTGCTTTTGACTACTTCATTGGCCAGCACCCTGTAGAGACCCCAGCGCCGGTAGATCGTCGCAAAGAGTTAAATTATTACCTCAGTGAGCTGGTTCAAGACATGCGGAAAAAATAAACATCTTTTGGAGTTTTTGATGCATTATAATACTCACCAAGCTACCAATAATTTGGTAAAAGGTGGGAGCAAATAACACAATGGCACATCGACTGCACTGCGAGTTGCTGATAATCGCAGATTACCAGTTTCTGAGGCTCTGTATATTGCAGCATTTGGCATGTACACTTATGGCCCCAGTTATTGGGCAGATTTAGTCCAAGTGGGATATATTTGAAGCATTTTATTCTGCCTTTATCCTGTGATAAGGGCCCTCCTGTATAATACGGGCCTAGCCTGTTTAATACAGGACTGTCCTGTATTCCGGTATGAATTTTAAACCGGAACCGCATACCGGGTTATTGTACAGGATTTGCGATACCGGAGTATCCTGTACAAAACAGGAGAGTCCTGTATTATACAGGACTGTCCTGTTTTATACAGGATATTCCAGTAATCCGGTATCGCAAATCCTGTACAATAACCCGGTATGCGGTTCCGGTTTAAAATTAATACCGGATTTTTCAGTAGGGGAGTGGCGGCGACGGGAGCGGCGGCGACCGCGGCGCCAACCCACCGCCCGCTTGTACCTGAGCGGCCAGAGAAAGCGGGGGTGGTCACGGCCGATTTTTCCCTCCCTCCTGAAGGGTCCTCCGGTGCGAGCCATCAGATCTCGTGTTTCGAACGGCAGGATCGCCGCACAGAAGCCGACGACCCTTGGGCCTGGTCGGCCCGCGAGAAACCACGCCGTCCGCTAATGCGAGGCGCCGTGATTCCTCCTTGCCAGTGCGTGTTTCTGTGGTGTGGGCACGGTAACGTGGGGAGGGCGGAGCTTATGTAGAGGCTCAAGGCCCATTGGACACTCGACCAGAGTTCAGATTCCGTAGCTGGGTGCCTGGAGAATATCTGTATTTAACCCAGAATCTGTCGTGTGTCACACAGCTTCTTTCCTGACTTTGGTCGCTTTGTTTATATTGTAAATAATGTAAATAAACCCTCAAGTTTGCTGCGACTCCTGAAGGCTTCCCTCCTCAGTCTGCCCGCTTCATCCTCATGCAGTGAAAACCCCGGTTCAGATCCACCAAGCACATCACGATGTTGTTTTTTTATGTTAAAATAATACAAATTTTATATTTTAAATAAATTATAAAGAGAATATATCTATAGCACCCAAAAATACATGTTCTGGATGTCAAAATAATACAAGTTTCATCTTTTATATAAATGATAAAAAGAATATATTTATAGCACCCAAAAATACGTGTTCCGGATCACATGAAAAGCAAGAAATTTTGCAAATGTGATGAAAAGGTTTCTGACGTGTTATCTAAAATTTCGATTTTTTATTGATTTTCAGCGGTGGCTGTAGTCACGCCTTTTTGGAAAGTTCAAACCGAGCTCACCTTAGGCTAATAAAATATTTTAGGCTTAGATTACGCACCATGGGATAAGTTTTCATGAACTTTTTGATCAAATCGGAGATGGTCGAGCAGAGCGCCTCAGACGTTTGGCGTGGAATGACCCAGATACGTCCTTTTGAAGATACGACTGAATCGGCAAGCGTAACGTCTGGTACTAATCCTGTTAGCTGTTTCTGCTAATTATATATCAAAACGGGCTTTAAAATATATACCGATAGGCTCTGTGTCGCTAAAGTTTTTTTTTTCATTCTAGTTGTTCATTCCTTCATTATTTAATCAACACAGATGTGGTGGACATGGTAACCAGGCGTTGCGTAGGTAACTTCATTGAGTGTTCCATCCTTCATTCCTTAATTGGACGCAAATAAAAACTGAATTCGTCTTTCTGAAGGCAAAAAAAAAATGTCACACCTTAGAAAACGAGAAAACAACGCTGTCAACAACGCCGTCTCTCGTAGACAGAAAAAAAAAGGCCTTGCTGAACAAACAGCCTGACTGCGTTCCTTGCATATCGTGCATCCCATTGCGAAAATGGAAATCGTCTCATGCCTGTTTGCTACGCCATTGAGCAAGCAGTTTCTCGCAAAAGACACTCTCTCGACGAAGGAGCCATTCATCTTCCAGCAGCTTTCTCCACCTAACCCGGTCACAATGAAGTAAACAAAAACAAAAAGGAGTTAATTCCCTCTGCCCGCCCTTGCAACGACTTAACACGCTCCGCCCGTCGTCGTCATATAAAAGCGACGCCGTAAAGTCTAGAGCACCAACAAATAACGCTCTCCACTGCTTCGCCACTTGGATAATACAGTGTCCTTCTATCAACTGCGACGCGCATTCGGCAGTTTCAACAAGTTGAAATGTTCCCTCAGGTGAGGCCTTGCACTTCTGTGTACTACTTCCAGGCGTACCAAATAGGCATTCGTCGATAAACATTTTATGCGCAGGCGATGTTTATGTTCAAATGTAATAAGCTTATCGTAAGAATGCGTTCCAACTTTACAGTCCTCGCTAAACATTCCCTAAAGAAGCTATTTTATATTCAGGAGTAATAAGCTTATCGTATGAAGTGTAACTTTAAAAAATTGGTGTCCCTCAGCTAAGAACAAACGCCACAAAATCAACCGAAAGTAAAACCGTTGCACCGTCTCGACTAAAAGAGATTAGCACTAGTGACGCGCACCGGAGAGAGAGATAACTACGCTCGGAGCTGCGGTTAGGAACACGCCGACAACAACAGTGCCAGATGTGTTCGCAAAGCATGACTCTCCGCCAGGCGCGCGCTGCAATTTTCGACGCTGCGGCTTCGTCATTGAGCTATTTTTTTGCTCTCGACAATATGTTTTTTACACTCAGTGTGCAGTTCCTTAGCAAATATTAAATCTCTAGACTGCTCGTTTCGTTATGCACTGCGTGCCGCTCTTCTTTACGCAACTTTACAGAGGTTTTCCCCTCACTAGAGCATGTCAGATGGTGCACCGACTGTTCTTTTCATTCACCTTTGGTCTGGATGCAAATTACCTCCAAACAAAACAGGATGTCTCTTCTGGCTGTACCGTGGTTTGACCTGCTCATACCAAACTGTTTTTTTTTTTGCTTTCTAAAACGCGCAATGGGAAACGATTTTGATCGGAACATTGCTGCCGGCCTTTCTGTTGCTGCTAGAAGCTCCTCTGGTGCTGTCAATATTAAAACAGGCTTCTCTACTAACACTCCTTTGATTCCAACAGATAGCATTGCTCATCACCTGCCTTGTGGCCAGTACGCGCGCCCTACACGACCACCAAGGCGCAGCTCCATACCAGAACCCCGGATTCGGCGGCTACTTCCAATCAGCAGCCGCCGCTCCTTACAGAGGCTACGTCGACTATGCCACGGTACGTGGCTCAAGTTCGAGCTCTCTGCTCATTAGTGCCAGCCATTATAGAGTGCAGCATATAGTGGCGCAAAATGCTTCCTTTCCAGACATTATTACATTGTATTTGCAAGAGCATATTGCAATATATATCATGAATAGTGTCATGGCTCATCTTTGAGAGAGAGGAGGACCAAGCAACGGGAGGTCTTGGCTATCACAGCGAACGTGAACCTTTGTAACAAGTTATGAACCTTTAACAAGCGTCGCAGTTATCACTGTAAAACGTGTAAAACGAAATATCCTGTCGACCACGAGCAACAAACCCGTAGGGCACATCCTCCAACTGTACGAGCTCGTTAACGTAGTCGCCAGACCCACTTTGTGCATTTTCAGCTACTCGCAACTGCAACCATCCTTGGCTACGCTGTTTGTTCAGCGCTAGCGCTTAAAGCAAGCTACAAAGGTAATTTTAAGGCCTGATTTAATCAGGCGCTTCAAAGTAAACCGCAAAAAATAATCAACGTATCACATTGCATTCTTAGAAAGGAGTCTGGTTCATGACAACTAATGCACTCATACTCACGCAGCCGCCTCAGCCATACAGCTTCGGCTACGACAATGTGGACGAGTACGGCAACCGCCAGTTCCACAGCGAGCAGGGCGATGCCAACAACGCCAAGACCGGCTCGTACGGCTACCGAGACGCAAACGGCCTCTACCGCCGGGTCAACTACATAGCCGACGCAAACGGATTCCGTGCCACGGTGGACACCAACGAGCCAGGCACCGCTCCCGGTGCCAGCGCCGACGTGGTCTTCAACGCCGCACCGATTGTCCCGCCGACACCAGGCGGAGCCGCAGGTTCAACGGCCGGAGTCGCCCCATTTGCCTACGGTGCTAGGGGTGAAGCGCCGAACTACAGCAGCGGCTACAATGGGTACGGTGGATACGGATACGTCCCATACGGTCGCAACGCTGGTGCCTATGGATACGGTGGCTACGGTACTTACGGCTCCTCTTCCGGTGGGCCAGCCCTGGGTGGATATGCCTACGGAGGATACGCTCCATACGGCCAAGGTGCCGCCGCCTATGCTGCTGGCCGCTATGCGTCGGGTGGCTACGGGGCTGCCGCAGGATGGGCTGCCGGTCAATACGGCTACCGCCGCAGATAGTAAATGCTCCCTTAAGATTTTAGAAATACGTTACAGATAGAAGCGTATAAGTGGCGCCGAATAAAAAGCTCATACCACTCTATTGCATCGTGCCAATTTCCCTGTCCGCATTTGGGAATCCATACAAAACTGTTCTCATGTTTTTTTTTTTCCACGTGACCAGCGTGTATGATTTGATTGCCCTCGCAAAAGTATGTTCCAATAACAGGAGTACTTTTACAAGCCTTATGTTCTGCCCAAACGCATTCAAAAGCTTGCTTCGTTGCTGTATAATATTTATATAGAATATACCTCGTATATTTTACAGAAATATACGAGGTATATTTCTGTAATGAAACTGAGCACGAAGTCACCACAAATCACAGGACTTCCGAGCCAATAAATTGAAACTACGTTTTTACTTTCTGAAACACTTTCCGCCGCTGTATCGTATCCATTATCGCTACATTTTAGGTGACTTCTAAGTAGCGTTTTTCGAGTACTCAAACTACATGCTATGAAGTATATGTGGAACATCGACTAAAGCACAGTCGAGAACACATTTTCTTAAGCTGCGTCGACGTGCTGGTTGACGGAGCGTCGGCGGCGGCGTGCGCAAGGCCAACTGAAACAAGTCGCGATGGCCGGGCTTCATGGCAATCATGAACCTGCGACATCAACAGAGGAGTGCAAATTAAGCGCCAAAATTATCGACAAAATAGAAATAATTGGTTATGTATGTGGTCTAATTGCCATTTAGGACACCCGTAAGTTACTATCTTTGTTTTAGTTCTGTATAGTTGGTTGGAAAGTATAACGGTTTCTTACAAGAAAAAGAAATATTCATTTCGCGTTCCCTCACAGCGCACCGCGTCTCTTCTGCCATTCACTTTAACTATTCTGTTGCTTGCTTGCCCTTAGCTGCTGACTACTGCTGACCTTGTCTGACGTACCTCGTTATCTCCTGACCCTGTTACGTGCGGCTGCTGACATTTTATCGGCGTTAATTTCAGGTGCTTGGTTACTTTTCGTGCTCGTGCTATACGTTCTCATCGGCTACGTTCGCGCTTGTCTTTTCCCATACCAGCAACAATTCCATTCGTAATTTTTGAACCTGGTGGAAAGATGATGTTGTTCGACAAGAGCGCACCGCACGTGAAGAACTGGTGCTCCTGTGGAAAGTGTCAAAATTCGAAGTGCTCCGCTGGCATAAAATTGCACCGGTATGTTACACTCACATTGGTACTGTGGTATGTCATTGCAGCGGAATGACTTACAGCAGCCAGAAAGGTGTCCTATAACATTTGTGTATGAGGTGTCAGATTTGACTTTCTTATGATCGCTTGCTAGTCTGCAAGAAAGCGCATGTTCCCTAGTCAATTCTACGTAGTCAATTCTAAGTTGTCGAAAAATCTATATGCAGTGGTAAAGGTATTTGCCGACTGTACATCGCAGCATTGACAGTCACAGTAATAAGTCGATGAACCTTTCTCGCGAATTCAAGCTCAGTTATGCGAGTGACGCGGTCCTAGCCGCACGTGCGAACGACGACAATATAACAGGGTCAGGCCCTTTTTGCTACTGCCAAGTTTTTTATAACGCCCCATTATTACTGGCTGGTTTGGTTTGGTTTATGCGGATTTATAATCCCAAAGCAACTCAGGCTACGAGGACGCCACAGTGAAGAGCTTCGGCCGAAGAATAAGGCTTGCACCAGAATTGTTTGCTGAGTTTTGAAGGACAGGTGGTTGACATTGTTCAGGAGAATAAAATGCTAGCAGCATATTTTTCATCTCACTTGAGTTCACAAAAGCACTTCGATTATCTCTGCAAAAACTTATTCGGTTGCAGGCGCACTTTCCCGAAGTCGAGGCACTCTGCCTTTAATGTGTAGAGCTCAGATTTATAATGCACTTTTTCGCTCTTATTTAACTTACTAATACGGAGAAGTTAATCATACTACAAAAAAAGATTGGTTTGTCTAATAGGTAATCTTGAAAAGTAATGTTCCACAACAGAAGTTTTTGAAACAGATAGCATTTTCGCGTCGACAGTATATATAATTTTGGTCTTCTGCAAAGAATGTATTATTCGTTCACTAATGTAAGAAATTATTTCACAACTTTATCATGTTAAGAATTGCCCCAAATTCCTGTGAACACAACAAGTCACGATACATGGACAATACCATTTTTTCCTAAAAACAAGAAATTGCACTATTCACTTCATAACCTGCCCCGTACTTTAATAAATAATTTTAACAAAACAGCTGGCTACACCAGAAAAAAACAGCTTAGATATTTTGTAAAATTATGAATAAATATGTGTTACTTTCCTTTTGATTATCTATGCATTATTCGTGAACGTATCGAGTTAATTGGATATAAATGGCTGTAGTGTTTCCTTAATGTCACTGACTTGATTTGCTATAGCAATGTTTAACTTTCAGTGCCTATTAAAGACCCCCACGTTGTCGGATTTTCCGGAGCCCTTCACTACAGTGCCCCTCATAGCCTGAGTTGTTTTGGGACAATAAATCCTTAAAGGGACACTGAGGAGAAATTGAAGTTGGCTTGTATCGACAGAATACCAGCTCCTGATTACAAAAACGCCACTCATAGCGACAACAAAGCTCTTGTAACGTAGAAAAGAGCAAGAACCAAAATACAGGTATCGCCGCCACAGGCCAAACTCGCAAGTACAAGCGTGATGAGATCATAGGCCAAAACAGTGTTGCTAGAACGAATGGTTCTAGCAACACCAGGAACCGAGAAACCATGCATCACTGAGGCGCAGCCATAGCATGCGCAAATCTCCTTGACGTCGCCAGATGGCGCCACGTGCCCGGCTGCTACGCGCGCTCCTAAAGCATCGGGACAAATCAGCGCCTGTTTTCCGGCGGTAGGCGGGCTCCCGGTATTCCGCTAGCGGTAACAAGGTACACGGTATGCTAAAGGTGTCTATTTGCGAGAACTTCGTTGACGACTTCGAGAACGAGATCCATCGTAACGCTGGCAAAACGCCAGTGCAAACGTAATCGAAGCGACTGTAGCGACGGCCGCAATAGCCGATAGATGCCTTCAACGTGCGGCCGGCGGTAGCTTTATTTTCGGCTGCTGCTAGGCCGCACTGCTGGCATCAGAAATCACGGAGTCTGCGTTACGTCATGTGCACGTCATGTTTCACGTCTGTTAGTCCTGTGTCGTCATAGACGAATCCCAAGTTTGAATCAGAGCGGCAGGAAAAACTTTTTCAACTTCGAATCCAAATTTCTTAGAAATAAATGCATCTTTCGCTGCCGGCCAAGTGGCAACAAAGCCATGACATGCCGAAATATCGGATTTTACTATAAAAAAAATATTAATAGTGCTCTCCTCAGTGTCCCTTTAAACCCCCATAATGCATAAACCGAAACTTTTTACAACGTTGTTACTAATGTATGTAAAATGCTTTTCATGCTTATTTTCCTTCCTTATGTTCTTTGATGCATATGACGAGTTTTCAATGTGTTCTGTATGCCTTCATGATTGCATTTTAT
The DNA here is from genome assembly GCF_055824585.1 of Amblyomma mixtum. Taxonomy (NCBI): domain Eukaryota; kingdom Metazoa; phylum Arthropoda; class Arachnida; order Ixodida; family Ixodidae; genus Amblyomma; species Amblyomma mixtum. The sequence goes on along the minus strand of NC_143016.1, from coordinate 123,409,890 downwards.
TATTACGTTTTCTATATACGCTATACATTGTAGCGGTTTGCTGGACTTAGTCGAGCTGCTCTTGCAGCTTTTATCCGGGGAACCGCCAGCAAAAACTGCAAATAAACTGAACTGAATTAAAATTTCTACCAGCTGGGGTTCTTTAACGTGCATGGAAATCACACACTACACGGGCTTCCAGAATTTCGCCTCCATCAAAATTCCATCGCCGCGGCCGGGATCGAACTCGCGTCTTTCGGGTGAGCAGTCGAGTGCCATAACCAGTGAGCCACTGCGGCCGCTTAGCCTTACCTGCCTATCAGCAGAAACTCTTCGATCGTTACATGTGTTGCGATGGCCGCACCAAGGAGTATTTTTCTATGGAGAAGACGAAGAGCCGATGGAAGTGGACGCGTTTCTCATGGGATCTGCGAACAGGGAGAAATTTCCTGCGAAAGATCCCTTCAACCTAGGAAACCTTGTTTCGAGGAGCTTTGCGAAATCAACCGGTATCCATCGATGCCTTTCTCAAGCCCGTGAGTGTTGTTCCGACATTTCTACGGCCTTGTGAGGCTTCGAGGCGGCGGCCGCCACGCATGGCGTGGCGAGGCCTGGTGCAGCCGACCCAGTCAACATGGATACATCAGACCAAAACGAGGCGGGTCGTAGTGGTCTTTGCTTGCGAACCACTGACCTAGCTAACTCCACGAATCCCCATGAAATGGATTTAGATAACCAAATCCCGAGTCATCCGAATGTGGAAGTAGGCCGTGGCTGGACGATGGACGACCTTCATTCCAAATGGCACGTAAACACATGCAAGAAGAATTGCAAGCGTTAGCAAAGGGCGAGCAAGTCGTGATCGCGGTAAAGTTCTATGCTCCCCCGCCGCACCTACTTCAGACCGTCGTAAAACCGCAGAACCCGACAGCATCGCCAGCCCAATGCATCAGATGACTCAGATGAGCTACTGCCGCTTCCTAAAACTGACTACAATATAATTATAAGACCCAAGAAAAGCATGGACGTCAAGAAATTGTATTGTGATACCATGCACAGGACCAAAAATCACTATAGTCAGACGCCCGTGTACTGTGCGATGTCAGTGCACGTTAAAGAACCCTAGGTGGTCGAAATTTCCGGAGCCCTTCATTACGCCGTATCTTATAGACTGAGTCGCTTTGGGATCTTAAACCCCCCTAAACCATAAACCATCAGCAATCCCTGTCAGGAGACCGCGGATGCCCTACGGCACATCACGGGTCTGTGCTTGAAAGGCAAGACTCACGCAGTAAGCGTCTAGCTGGCGGTGCCTGGGCACATCATAAAAGGTGTTATTGATGGAGTGGACCCAAACACTCCATCGGAAGAACTACCAGCCAACATTCGACGGCGCACAAAGGGGGTAGATATCGTCCATGCACGAATGCTGGGAATGCCTCTCACGACAGTGCTAACATTCCTGGGCCCCGTTCTCCCCTGTTATGTCACGTACTACTGTGGAGAGACGGCATGCTACCCATAAAAACCGACATAGCATATCTGGAAAGAATGCCTCAAAGCAGGCCCCAGAGCGGACGTGCGCCATACTCCGGACATCAACGTGTGCCGCAACTGCGAACTTCAGGACTCGGAGGAAAACCGCTCCTGCGAAGCCAAGTGCGTGGCCTGCTAACGAAACCATCCAACTGGAGACTGGGCCTGCAAGCAGCACCTCAAGACAGTCACCTTACCAGCCACAACAACAACAAAAGCCTTTGAGCCAACGCGTCAGCAGGAAAGATAAACAGTTCCACCCGATGGAGTACCGCTGGTTCGCGACGAAGGAAGAGGGTCGGCAGCTGACAGGGATGACCCGACCACAGTCTCAGTCGGCATTCAGGACCAGATCCAGGCGAAGATCCAGCTACAGAGTTCAAGGGGGAGGGGCAGTCTATGCATCCTCTACATGCATCCTCTACAGAAGATGCATTAGAAAAAGCCAAGTTACAAGGGGCCACCCTCCACCCGAGCGTCGACGCAAAGCCAGCTGAAGCCAAGCGACAAAACGGTAAGCTGATCAGATGTTGTCTCTCCCGCTGCTCTAAACTGTTATGCCCCATGACGGGATTGCGGTAAAAACGAGGAAGAAAATAGACAACTAGAAATCAAACTAACCGAACAATCGGGACGCCTCAATAGGGTACAATAAAAACTGCAAGAGCTCTCGCAAGTCGGTCATAAATAGACTGCCCTTGCACCCTCGCAAAAGGTAGTGCCAGTAAAGCAGAAACCACCACCAGACAACACCTCAACACCGTTGCCTCAACATGCCATTGTAATCCAAACGCAGCAGCAGGAAGCGGCAACATCAACACCCGTACTTCCAACTCTGGAAAGCACACAAAACATTCTTAGTCAGGTTAAGCAGATTATTAACCAAATGCAACAGGCAATGACACAACAACTAACCCAACAACTCGTTGCCCAACAGAGAGCCACAGTGGCTCAATTTGCGGCAGTCCAAGAATAATTCAACATGAAATTCCAAATAATAAATCAGGGGAAGCGAGAACGCATGCGGATCACCGACAACCCACGCCTAAACCCAATGAAGATCCGCTAGCGGGACAGATCTGAGTGACTGCGAATCATCGACAAGCAATAATGATGGACTCCTCCCCTAGTTGGCAGCCAGACCATCTAGAATTCTGGCAGTAGAACTGTCACTCTCTGAAGAGGAACAGCAGTTTCCTGCCGGTGTTTATTCAAAATCAGCCGATACCCCTCGACGTCATTTCCCTCAAGGCAAGGGGAAGCGCCCGGTACGCCAAGGGATACCTCACATACGCCTACCATACGGAGCTTAGGGTAGCTACACCAGTGGCACCCCCACTAACAGTCATATCGCACGATCTCAGCTTCCGTGAAAAAGATCAACTCCTCCTCGAGATTATTTCTCAAAAAAGAAAGGAGCAGAGCGTGTTCATCCTAAATATCTGCAGTCCTCCAAGCAACATGCATAGAGATTTCAAGCTAATTGGACTAGAATGCCAAGTATAGCAGGAAGGAACCCCCTAATTATTACGGGAGGCTTAAACGCTGAAACACACGGCATGGGGCTACCACATGGACATCCCGAAGGGAACCAACCTGTTGGAAACAGCTGAGTACCTGCACCTCTTCCTAATGACAGGCGTAATGTCACCCACTAGGCTAGGGAGCAGTTTTACCAGACACCTACCCAGGCTTAGCTTTCACAAAAACATAAGACACAGCACATGAACCAATTTGAAAGAAACACTGGGGTCGATACCTGAGGTCGACAGACATCTCCTCTTTTTATGTGAAGCCCGAACAAGTCTAGTAAAACGGTAGAAAAAGCAGAGAATAAATAGAAAGCTACATTTAAAAATAGCGAAGGTTAAGACAAAGGGCCAAGAGTATGCTATATATTCCAGCAAGCAAAACTAGGTAGAGTTTTGTGACTCGCTGAAAGATACCCTAAGTACCACCAAAACATGGTCGATCTTACGATGCCTAATAGACCCATCAAAAACAAATCGGGTAGAGCGGAATACCCCATTTCATAGCCCATAAATTCCCGGAAATTTAATAGCAGCCATGCACAAAAAATGCGTAGAGGACCCCCCCCCCCCCCCCCCCCCCACGGCTTGCCAAACTCCATATGAGGTCTAGCCAAACCCCTCTCTTGAATTCCCCATAACACTGCCAGAGGTCTACGCAGCAGCCCGTATGTCCACAAAGATGACATACAAACGGCATAATCAGGAACCTCAGCAACGACCACCTGACGGACTTAGCCAAGTACAGTGGTGAGCCGCCTTGTCTAGAGCGCTTGAGCAGTGCGCACTTGGTAACAAAAACCGAAATTAGAGAGCAGCTCCTCATTACAGGGCAAAGTTTTCGTGCCTGCTTTGTTTACGAGGCTATCTGGCGCTACTTCCTTGCAAGCGTTGCAGCTGGACCCTAGAGGCTGCCACAAAATCTGGATTTGTTTGCAAGGAAGTGCACCGCCCGAGCGCTCTAGACGAGGCTGCTCACCACTGTACGTCAACGAAGAACTGTGGGAGAAGGGCAGCTTCCGTGTGCATGGAAACACGCGGACATTATTACTATCATTACTAGAATCGCGTTTCTCGCTTTATTTTGTCTAATTATCATCGCACTTCTAGCGTGACTGCCATGAAAGCTTCGCTGTCATTGCCTCTTCTAACGGAACGCAGAAAGGTATTTCGGCTATGCTTGTTTCATCAGATTTTTCACTATAATACATATCTCAGACAGAAACTTCTAACACAACCGTCCTACACTTCATCACGCTTTGATCACCGTCACAAGGTAAGAATTTCATTATGTCGCACCAAATACTGCCATGACTCCTTCATTCCAAGCACTTCTAAGAGTTGGAATCGCCTTCCTCGTGCCATTGCTGAAATTACAGATGCCACTGCTTTTCGTACAGCTGTTACTAACCTGTTTTGCTCCAATGTTTAACGTACTTTTGCTGTCATTTTTCGGTGCTTTTGGTATTTGACAACTACTGCTTGGCTGTGTTGCTGCCGCTTTTATTTTGTATTTTATTATCTTGTTACGCAGTCGTTAACATATAATGTATAATGACCATTTAGTTTTCTGTTATCTTCTTGCTGTATTGTGTTTTACTTTCTTTTGTTTCACCCTCACTCCCCTTTGTAATGCCCTTGTGCTCTGAGGGTAAATAAATAAATAAATAAATACCTAAAGCAGGAAAGCCTCAGGCTATAGAAAGCCTCCGTCTAATCTCCTTCAACTCTCGCCTGGGAAAGCTGTATGAAGGAGTAATCCACCTGAAGCTTGAAATTTAGAAGGAAACAACCCATTTCATTCAAGCATGCTGGGCTTCCGTAAGGGACTCTGCACGCAAAATGCCTTCCTCCCTATTAAATGAGACGTCATAAATGCCATCCCTAAACACGGCGAACACCTACTCCCCGCACTAGGCTTGAAAGGAGCATTCGAGAAAATCGGCCACCAGACCATATTACAAGAATTAAACGGTATCAACTGTGGGGAGAAAATCTTCAACAACGTGATGGCCTCCCTCTCGAATCGCACATCCACCATAGGAATTGAAGAGCTGCACTCACCCATGGAACCCATGCCCAACAAAGGCACACCACAGGGCTCTGTAGCCTCTCCACTGCAGTTCAGCATAGGAATGCTCAACTTAGTCAAACAACTCTTAACCCACGAAGATGTCGGCTTCACATTCTACGTGGACGACATCCCCATACGGACTACACAGGGATCCGTGGCGCAGAAGGAAGAAGCTCTGCAAGCAGCTGTAGGTATCGTCAAAGAATTTTCCGAAAAGAGCGGTCTTCAATGCTCCCCGGAGAAATCCGAACTGACCAGGCTACACAGGAAAAAATATAAGTCCTCGGGAGAAATTCAACTCTACTCAGGAAACCAAAAAATTCACGAAAAAGAGATCTCGGTTTTAGGGCCGCGGTTACAAATCGATCTGAAAGTGGATTATACAATAGAAACACGCAAGGCTACGGTGAACCAAGTATCATGAATGATTAGAAGTATGGGAGGAATACCCCCTCCGCCTAGTCAAAGCCATAATCGTAAGCAAGATTACCTACGGGCAAGAGATCAGATTATTGATAGAAGGGTCATTGATACGAGCATAAGGGAAGCCTATAAAACTGCCCTAAACATCCCATCAACGACTTCAACGTAACGTCTTTGGTCACTCGGAGTACACATCAGCTTCGAGCAGCTCACGGAGGCGGTTCTAGAGGGTCAAAAACAAGCCGAACCATAACACAAGCGTGTAGGGATATCGTGATGGGACTGAGGCTATGGCAGGCACTACGAACTAGTGAAAGCAGGTCTCAAATTCCGACACCTTCAGTAGAGAAGATCTAAATAAACCCGATAACTAGACACATGCACCGAGAACGACAGAAGGGTAGGAGAGCCACAGTCAAAGCACTGGCAAAACAGCCATAAAATACCGGAAGCGGTATACGTGGACATTGGGCCCTATGCAGAGCCAGGCAGGTTCGCGATTACTGCGGTGGACAACCAGAAGAGGACAATCATCGGTCCTTCAATCTATGCCAAAGATCCTGCGGAAGCGGAATCACTGGCCATAGCCATCACACTCAAGACTCAAGATAAACAGGGGAAGTCATTGCATAGTGACAGACTCCCAACAAGCCTGCAGGAAAACCTTGCTGGAAAACCTCAGGCGTGCAGGCTATTAATTAAGTGCACTCTCACACTCACACAGGATAACATAAACACGTGGTCACGAACCCCAAGCCGGAAACGAGGCAGCGAATGACTTAGCCCGAGCTCTCACAAACTGGGCGGATCCCCACCCCCTTCTAGGACCACATGATGACAGGCTAGAACACCTTAAGCTAGAAAGAAGACATTTCTCACCGCCATACAAACAATGACCTCATCGGATGCGATTGACTGGAGAAGAATACACATATCCAAGTCTTCACATTTTACACAACATCAGAGCCACTTAATTCCGAAGTTACGGTCCTTGGTGCGGAGCAAGTCCCACGCTCTACCATACATCTTGGGAATGCCAGGAAAAACTGGACGAAACGTTACTAGTGCCACACCTGACAGACGACCAGGGGGAGGAGGCCATGACCAGCGCCAACCTGGACCAGCAAGTCTGGATCACCCAGCTAGTCCGCAAGTCAGCTGCCACCAGCGGAGCCCTGGACTAGGGGCCTCCACCACCCGTCTCCTGCGAATTAATCTATGCTAATTAAAAGATTTCTCTCGCTCTCTCTCTATCATCTTGCTCCCTTCAATAGCCTCCACGTTCAAGCGAAATGCTAGGTTGCGCTTCTCCGGCGTGAAATCGGGCATAATGCCAAAATGATTCCTATGCGTGCTGCGAGGTATACTCCCCCCCCCCCCCAAAAAAAAAAAAATAAAGAGATAGGTGATATCGACTGACGGAGAGGACAGCCCTTCGTCCATCACCGTAGTCGTGCTGTCCGCGAATGTCGCTTCACGAAGAAAACAAATCGAACAACCAAGCACTCATGCCAAAAACAAAACAGTTGTCCTCGCCATCTTCACTTGTTTACGTTTGCATGATTTATAGCTGCTCGCAGCCGGCAGCGTGCTCCGATACGCCACTAGAATGTGTTTTGGGAAAAATACGACAGAAAATTGACTAAACATTACAAGGTTAGGCACGTTCTACGACGTAGACGAGAAAACTACTATACACAGAACTCGATTAGCAATTTCGCCTCTAACATAGCCCACCTTGTACACAAAAAAATTGTTCGTAGTACTTCCCACCAATATTATACCATACTCTATCGACCTGCTTTTCTCCTATAGCGTCCCTTTAGGAATATGAGCAGCTTCTGAGAGCGCTATATACAAGTCTGGCTGCGCAGGCGATGGCAGTGTGTCAAGGGTGTGCGGTTGGCAAAGATGCAGCTATTCTTGTTTTTAACATCTTTTAATGCCCTGAAAGGGCAGAACGAACGTACAAGGTATCAATGTATCCCGAAGACATCCGCATCATTCAAAACTAGGAATCCTCCTGATCGCTTTCAGTGACAAAACGAATAAAAGTTATCAACTGTCGAAAAGTACATTGCACAAGCTACAGTAGAGTACTTAAATATTAAAAAAATGCCTCAGCTATCAATCGGAGATGACACACGAGAATGTGGGCCATTCTTTTTACGTTCTGCAGAGTGCACCAGTATTCTAACTGCAAACCATTCGTGCAGGTCATCACCAGCACATTCATAATGTGACGTTCCGTGCGTGAGCTACCAGGGCCCATATCTTCGGCGGAATCTTCTCTGTGCTCAACCGTCCTACTCCCTTGTCTCCCCTTAAACGGTCCGCGTTCGGCGGCGCCGCGTAGACGGAGCCCCCAGCGGCGGCAAAGCCACTGAAGGGGTACGGTCCGCGTTCGGCGGCGCAGCGTAGACGGAGCCCCCAGCGGCGGCAAAGCCACTGAAGGGGTACAATGGTACAAAGCTGCCGGCGGGAGACAAACGACATCCCAACGAGGGAGGTCGGGGGTGCCGCAGGCGCCGCCGTGGAAAGGAGGAAGAAGGAAACAATCCAGCCTGGAAGAGAGGAGATCGGGCGTGGCCGGCGGAGCACATATAGCTGGCCAGTGGGGACGAAAACGACGCTCAGGACAACATCGTTCACAAAAAGGGTCCTTCAGCGCCGAAGCCGGACGGCGCGCAGCTTCTGCCAGCAACCGACGGATCGCAACTCCGGAGCCCCTCCATCGCCCCCATGACGGCGTCGCCACGTAAGCTCGGACACCCCAGCCTCTGATGTACCATGTATAATTATTGATTACATCATTTTGTTTAAACTGAGCCATACGGTGTCTTCTTGCCTCTCCGTCCCGTGTGGACCGGCGCATTATGTGGGGTCGTCACAATAATGATGAGCATCCGTGTACTTCTGGCGTGGGTGCTGACTTGTCGCGCCTGTGTCAAAACAGATAAGCAATAAAGGTGTGCGACAAATGTCATGCTCGGGCCTGGCGTTGCCATCAGTATACTGCAGTTGTGGTTTGGTTTGGTTTGGTTTGGTTCGGTTTGGTTTATGGGATTCAACGTCCCAAAGCGACTCAGGCTACGAGAGACGCCATAGTGAAGGGCTCCAGAAATTTGGACCACCTGGGGTTCTTTCTTTAATGTGCACTGACATCGCACAGTATATACTGCAGTTGTGACCACCTAGTTCTTCCATGTGTTGTAAGGTAGCTGTCAGAGTCAAGTACAAGGTTGTAATGCCACTCGGCACATTCGTTAAATCAATACTGTCCGGAGTAGAAGTGCTTTAGATTAAGGTCGTACAACCATTTTACCCCTACTTTTTTTTGTACTTCGTATGCATCCTTTTGATAAGATGAAGTTTCTGGCTTGAGTCGAACGTCATCCGCTCACAACGGGCACTACACATTTCTGATTATGACAGGAGTCAAAATTAGAGGGCTGCCGCGGATACAAGATGTTCAGCTTCATGTACCAAAGTACCATTCCCAAGAATGTTCACGGAATGAGTATTTACAACGCTCGCTGCAGTAAAACGTCTCACAATGCAGAAACTGCAAGCTTCTATACTTTTCCAAACTTTTTTACTACACAACTTACGGTGCAAACACTCAACTTCAAAATTTTTTTCTCGCTTTAAAAAAAAAAATCGCCTCGATTGAAACTTCGGGTTGGAAGGGCAATAAACCGTCCTACTAAAACCGCCGTCTTTTACGTTGTTACTTTGAGCACATTAGAGTGCATTATACGTGTTCGTCGTTCAAAAACCACTTTTCTGCAACTTGAGCATTTTATTTTACTTTGACATATTCAGTATTGTAAGCTGTAATAAGCTTGTATTGTTAATAAGCTTGTATTCAGTATTGTAAGCTGTAATACATGTAGGGAAGCAAGCGGACTACTTCTTAGTTTCCGAGATTTCTTTGATGTCAAAATAGAATACATTCAAGTTTTATTTAAATGGTAAAATCACATCTAAATCACCCAAAAATACATGCTATGCATCATATCGAAAGCCTGAATTTGTGCAAAAGTCATCAAAAGATTTCTGACGTGATATCTGCGATTGCGATTTTTTTATATATTATTGAGCGGTGCCTATTTTGACGCCTTTTGGAACGTTTGTTCTCAGCTAACCTCACACTGGCAAAAATATTTCAGGCTTAGATTACGCATGTTGGGGTAAGTTTCCACGAACTTTTCGAACAAATCGGAGATGATTGAGCACAACGGTCGACATGGTATTCATGCTGGATCAAGACCGTTCATATAGAACCTAGCGCAGCGTGAGTATCTTCATTGAGCGCTCCGTCCCCCACTCCTGGTTGAACGCAAATGAAAAATAGCTTCATATTTCTCAAGGCAAAAAAAAAACGCCACCATTTAGAAAAGGAGAACGCATCGCTCTAAACAACACCGTCTCTCACAGAGCGGAAAAAAAGCATTCCTCAAGAAACGGGCTGACTGCGTTCCTTACATATCGTGCATCCCGTTGCGAAAATGAAAATCAATTTATGCTTGCTTGCTACGCCACTGAGCAAGCAGTTCCTCGGAAATGACACGCTCTCGACGAAGAAGCCACTCATCTTCCAGCAGCTCTCTCCACCTAACCCGGTCAAAATGAAACAAATAAAAACAAAAAGGAGTTAATTCCCTCTGCCTGCGCTTGTAGCGACATAACACTCTCTGCTAGTCGTAGTCATATAAAAGCGACTCCGCAAAGTCTAAAGCACCAACAAACAACGTTTGGCACAGCTTCGCCGCTCGAATAATACAGTAACGTTCTATCAACTATACGAGTCGCACTCTGCAGATTCAGCTAAGTTGAAATGTTCCCACGGGTGAGGGCTTAGACTTATACCTACTACTTCCAAGTGTACCAGCTAGACATTCGTCGATAAACATTATATGTGTAGGCGATGTTTATATTCAAATGTAATAGGCTTATCGTAAGATACGCTAAACGTTCTGCAAAGAGGTTATTTTTTTATTCCAGCAGATAACATTGCTCATCACCTGTCTTGTGGCCAGTGCGTGCGCTCTACACGACCACCAAGGCGCAGCTCCATACCAGAACCCCGGATACGGCGGCTACTTCCCATCAGCAGCCGCCGCTCCTTACAGTGGCTACGCCGACTATGCCACGGTACGCGGATCAAGTTCGAACTCTGTTTATTGCTGTCAGCCATTATAGAGTGCCGCATATAGAGGCACAAAATGCTTTCCTTGGATTATTACATCAAGTTATCGACAACGCAGTGAGTTATGGAAAGAGAAATGCTAGGTGTAACGTTAAGATATCGGAAGCGGCCGGAGTGGGTGAGAGAACAAACGCGGGTTATTGACATCCTTGTCGAAATCAAGAGGAAGAAGTGGGCTTGGGCAGGGCATGTAAAGCGAAGGCAAGATAACCGCTGGCCCTTAAGGGTAACGTAGTGGAGTCCAAGAGAAGGCAAGCGTACCAGGGGGCGGCAGAAAGTTAGGTAGGCGGATGAGATTAAGAAGTTTGCGGGGATTCAGTGGCGGCAACTGACAAAGGACAGGGTTAATTGGAGAGACATGGGAGAGGCCTTTGCCTTGTAGTGGGCGTAGTCAGGCTGTTGATGATGATGATGATAATGAATTGCAAGAGCATATTGCAATCTATATCATGAATGGTCTCATGGCCCATCTTTGGGAGAGAGGGGGACCAAGCAACGGCAGTTCTTAGCTATCGCAGCCTATGTCGACCTTTGTACTACGTTATGAACCCTTAGCAAGTTAGCGGTCCTCACTTTTCTGATTGTCTATCGTGTCATAGAGGAATATCCAATTGACCTCCAGCAACAATCTCGTAGCGCACATCCTCCAATAGGCCGAGCCTATTAACGTAGTCGCCAGACCCACGTTCTACATCTACAGCTACTCGCAGCTACAACCAACGTTGGCTACGCGCTTTTTTCATCGCTAGCGCTGAAAGCAAGCTCCAAAAGAGAGTCTTCAAGCCTGACTGATTCAAGCTCTTTAAAGTAAACCGCGCGAAATGGTCAGCGTAGCACATTGCATTCTTAGAATGGAGTCCGGTTTATGCCAACTAATGCACTCATATTCCCGCAGCCGCCTCAGCCGTACAGCTTCGGCTACGACAATGTGGACGAGTACGGCAATCGTCAGTTCCATAGTGAGCAGGGTGATGCCAACAATGCCAAGACCGGCTCTTACGGCTACCGTGACGCATATGGCCTCTACCGCCGAGTAAACTACATAGCCGACGCAAACGGATTCCGTGTCACGGTGGACACCAACGAGCCAAGCACCGCTCCCGGTGCCAGCGCCGACGTCGTCTTCAACGCTGCACCAATTGTCCCGCCGACCCCTGGCGGAGCCGCAGGTTCAACGGCCGGAGTCGCCCCATTTGCCTACGGTGCTAGGGGTGCAGGGCCAAACTACAGCAGCGGTTACAATGGGTACGGTGGATACGGATACGACCCGTACAGTCGCAACGCTGCTGCCTATGGCTACGGTGGCTACGGTCCCTACGGCTCCTCTTCCGGTGGGCTAGCCCTGGGTGGATATGCCTACGGAGGAAACGCTCCATACGACCATGGTGCCGCTGGCTATGCTGCTGGCCGCTATGCCTCGGGTGGCTACGGGGCTGCCGCTGGATGGGCCGCAGGTGAATATGGCTACCGCCGCCGATAGGAAATGCTGCCGTAGAATTTTAGAAATACCTTGCCGAATAGAAGCGGATGACTGGCGCTGAGAGAAAGGTTTATACTTTTAATTGCAGCTTTGTTTTTCGTGATACCACTCTACTGTGTCATAGCAATTGCTAAGTCCGCATTCAGAGTAGAAACAAGACTGTTGTCATGTTTTGTTCCATGTGACCAGCATGTATGACCTGACTGCAAGATGCCGTGTACTCGAAAAGAGATCTTTCAATAAAGGAGCATTTTTACAAGCCGTATGTTTTGACACAACTGCGTTCGAACGCCTGCCCAGTCACTACTATATTTATTTGTTGAAATCTGCTCAAGAAGCTGTGAATCATTATCTTCGCGGTTTTTGTTAATGTACACTTCGCGAGATAGCGGTCTCAAGTCCGGAATAAGCTCGTCTGTGTTACTGATCAATAATGATGCAATAAGCGAATCACCAAGATAGCTAGGTAACTGCAAAAAAAACGAGATATTTTTTAGAAATCAAGCTGAGCAGGATGTCATCATTAATTACAGGACAACTCAGCCAAAAAAAGGAAGCAACGTTTTTACTTTCTGAGACATTTTCCGCCCCTCTCTGAAATCCTTAATCTATAAATCTAAGGTCACTTATATGATGTCTAAAAGACCCATCTCGAAGTCGTGTTTTTCTATACGCACCCTGCTTGCTATGAATTATATGTGGAACATTGACTGCAACCTAGTCGAGACAACATCTTCATCACTTGCGCAGACGTGGTAGTTGACGGAGCGGCGGCCTCCGTCCAACTGAGACAAGTCGCGATGGCAGTGCTTGATATCAATCAAGGATCAAGCGCCAGCAACATCAACCGGCGAGTGGAACTCAAGCTCCGAAACTATCGATGGCGAAGACACAAATATGAGAAAAATAAATTGTTATATATTGGTGGTCTCCTCACCGTTTAGGACGCCACTATATTTACTTTTCTGTTTAGATTTATTTTTTTACATTTGGTTGGATGGTATGGTGGTTTTTTTACAACAAAAACAAATTTATGCTCGCCTTCTGTCTCAGCGCCCAGCGGCTCTTCTGCCATTCACCTTGAATATTCCCCTGCTTGCTTGCCTCTAGAGACTGGCTACTGCCGGCCTCGGCTGACGCATCTCGTCGTCTGCTTACTTTCCGTCAATTTTTCTTTGTTTCCTATATTCACCACGAAGGGTCATTGGTTCAAGCGTGTTCTGGGCACGAAGTGAACGCGTTCTGGCGTGAACGGCTGTAAAATGTACTGGGGATGGGGGATGTGTGCTTATGTAAGACAACGACTACTTGCAAAAAAAAGTTCCGGACGACATCCAATGATCACGTGATAAGTGTCAGGCGACATTAACCGCTTGCAAAAAAAAGTTTCTTACATTCAAACACAAATGCTTTCGCATTTTTCCAGTGCAGCGGACTCCAGTGCTCTCCAATTTTTGAACCTGGTGCCTTCGGAAATATGATGTTCGATAAGATCGCGCAGCACGCGAGAAACTGGGGTTTCTAAGGAAAATGTCAAAGTGCGGACCTCTCCGCTGGCATTACAATCCTCCGGTAGGGTGTTACAGCCGACTTGGTACAGTACTATGCCATTGCCACTGCGTGCATAAACAAGCCGGAAAGGTGTCTTATAACATCTGTTTTTAGGAGGTGTCTGCTTTGACTTTCGGATGATCGCTGGGTAGTTAGCACCAAAGCGCATGTTTCGTAGTCAATCCTGCTCATTTCCTCGCACCTGCACCTGGACTGAATGATTGCGCTTTATGTTGACTGTACTGAGTGAAGTATTTGTTGAGAATTATTTGTGTTCTGGTGAAGAAATGCAAAGATCAACGTGGTGGTTTGTGGTGTTTAACGTCCTAAAGCGACTCAGGCTATGAGGGACGCCGTAGTGGAGGGCTCCGGAAATTTCGACCACCTGGGGTTCTTTAACGTGCACTGACATCGCACAGTACACGGGCCTCTAGAATTTCGCCTCCATCCGAATTCGACCGCCACGGCCGGGATCGAACCTGCGACTTTCGAGTCAGCAGCCGAGCACCATAACCACTGAGCCACCGCGGCGGCACCTATTTGAAGAGGGCATACGCTTTAAATCCCTCTAAATATTGTACAGCGCTTTACCAACGAAGAAATATATCCTACTGTCCTTTGAAAACACGAAGTGAATTCTGCGTTGAGCGTTAACGCTGTACACATGTTACTGAGCACCGAAAATTTCAACTAGAAAGGATTTTGTACCCATTGTGTTTGGTAGATGTTATGTTGATGGGATACTGTCAGTTTTGCTCTATTATCATACATCAGAAAACAAAGCGTTGTATTTCGCTTCTCGTGACCCTTTCCGAAATTGCTGCACCTGGGGCTGTGAATAAAGCCCTTCATTACCAAAGATAAATAGCCCTAGTCTAGAGCAGTGGGAGGCCCTCCTGACTGACTCCGACCCGAGCACACAGCTTATGCTGGTGACGAGGGCCAAGGCAGCGGCGGAGGCCAACGGGATCCTGGAATAGGAAAGACCGACCACTGAAGCTCCATATCCATCTATCCCCCACTCCCTACTCCCTAACTCTTCCTTTCGCAACAATAAATGTTTTTACTACTACTACTACTCAGGTGCTGTATCTTTTCTTGTGCTAGTCACTGAGCCGTCTTTAATGATGTCACTTGTTTTGTTTAATTATTCCTTGGTAGTCTGCTGTATCATGTGGTATGTCGGTATTCGTATTTGCTCACATTCTTGTAACTCGCATTCTATGTTCACTGTTTTAGCACTTGTTCTGGTGCTATTGGCAGTTTGCTCCAGCCATTAAAATGCCCCCCGTTAGTCTCAAGCGATGTGAAAAAAAGGCAGGAATGTCATAGAGCGTTGTGTCCAGATCAGGGAGACTTTCCGCCTTCTCCAAAATTCCTGCAAGGCGCTGACCAAGGCTCAAAAGTATGACAGCAGCCGTTGATGATTATCCTGATTGTGTGTGTGTGTGTGTGCGTGGCGGCGCCGCCCTCCTAGGAAGCCGATCAGGGCCTACCTCTTCCATTTCACTAATATTTAATTATCGTTACGGTACAGAAACTGCCGGCAGAAAAATCGAAAGGCTAACCCAAGCAGTAGCTTACACAGCCTAAACCCTCGAAAAACCTATATGCACTGCTAAAGGTTTTTGCCGAGTCTACATCGCACCAATGACACGCACGACAGTCTGTCGAGGAATCTTTTCAGCACATTCAAGCTCAGTTATGCGGTAAACGAGAGCCTAGCCGCATGGGCGTACAACGACGCTACAACGTGGACAGGCTCTTTTTCCTAGTCCATTTTTTTTTAATGCACCTGAGTTACTTGCTAGTTTGGTTTGGTTTATGGGGGTGCCCCAAAGCCACTCAGGCTATGAGGCACGCCGTAGTGAAGGGCTCGGGACATTTCGAGCACCTGGGGCTCTTTCACGTGCACTGACATCGCACAGTACACGGGTCTCTAAAATTTGGCCACCATCCAAATGTAACCGCCACGGCTATGATAGAAAACGCGCGTTTCGGGTGAGCAGCCGAGAGCCATAACCACGGAGCCATTGCAGTGACTTTGCCTATCAGCGGACGCTATTGGATCGTTACATGAGATGCCGCATCAAAGCACCAAGACGTGTTTTTCTATCATTTTCCTCCCTTCAATAACCTGTCACTCGCCCTCGAAGTGCTAGGTTGCTGTTCTCCGGCGTGAAATCGGGACTAAGGCCAAATGTTTCTCTTGCGTCTTGCGTGGTATTCTTCGCCCAAATAAAAATGAGAGGTGATATCGGTAGATGTATAGGGCACTCCTTCGGCAAATGTATCTTGACGATAAAAAAAAAAAAGAAATCGAACAACCTAGCGCTCACGCACAAAAACCAGTTGCCGCTATATTGGCGCGAATCTCTGTACTGCTTGGTCATTGTTCAAAGCTTCCGGCTCGCGATGCGATGCAAGACGGGACCGCATTTATCTCGAATGATCGCATCCAGGCGGCGCTGATTCTACGTAGTTCCAGAATACTGTGGTAACTTTGCACGTTATATCTCCAAAGTTAGATATCAGCTCTAACTTGAGCACGTCCGAGAGCTGCGCGCATTGTGTTCGACGACGGCGGGTGCGCCTTTTGCTACGCCACTGCATAGTCATTGGTCAAATGTTTTAGGGGAATCCCCCAAGGTGGAGTAAATTTGTAATAAGGGAGTAATTACTTGTTCTTCTGCGTGTTGTCAAGGATAAGGCTTGAATGCAACTGGGCACATTCGTTAAATCAATATTATCCGCAGTAGAAGTGCTTTCGATTAAGGTTGTACACCCGTTAAACCCTATTAAGGCGGAAGCCTTTAATACCTCATTGTTGCAAGCAGGAGTTTTCGACAGAAATGTCACGCTTTTCGATTGATCGAAATGGTCGTGAGGTCAAAGTTCGTGAATTTCAAACGGCGCCAATTATACTTTGGCTAGTAACCACGCAACCAATTAAAGCGATGGTATAGCGATGCTCCAAGTAAGTGGGACTCAGGTTAGTTAATTAGTAAATTAACCACATAGCTTAATTACCCTTTCTAGACAGACCAGATAAATAAACAAAACCGAGTAGGAAATTGGTCAAGTTGGGTAATCGAACCAGGGTCTCAGGAGTGCGAGACCAGCACGCTGACCATTTCGCCATGCCAGCTCGATGGTTTGGAATGATCGAAGGCGCGTCTAATAAATGCGTTGTCTTTGTTCACTCCCATCTTCCTCCCTTCCCTTGCGGCCAGGTTCAGGTGGCAACCGAGATATGCGAGAGAGATACATTTCCTTTCCTCAAAAAGCAGTTCACCGTCGAGCAAGGCGTAGAACCGAATGGGCGATGGCGATCTGTGGACTCCCTGGCAGCGTTACAAGACGCTGTCGCGTTCCACTCTTAGAGACGAAGCTTAACGTCTTAACCACACATCAGTGACACAAGCAGCAACATCGCGCTCAAGGCTTTCGCCTCACCGCACTTTAGGTCAACAAAGTGGCCCACTGAATTTTTTTTTTTATTGTGAAAGCAATATACTACGCTAGGTTTTGAGCCGTCAGCGTGGTTCCTGCGGTAACCACGTTTGACTTTTAGAGGACCCTCGTAGTGACGTCACACCGAGTGGGGGAAAATCTGGAGACCAGCTCGGCTCGTCGGCGCGGTCCCAGGGTAACCACGGCGCGCCGCGCATCTGCTGCGCGCCGCAGCCGCGAGGAGGCGCTCGCTGTGGTGACGTGGAATATGGTGGAATATGGAAATTAAGGAGGCCGTCGAACAACGACGGGCGGCTTCAAGGGAACACAGAGAAGTAAAAGAGGGTACAGTTATCTGAAGAGGAAATAGGCGAAAAATGGGAATCTTATCGACAAAAGAAACAGCAAGTTCAGGCCCTAGTCCGGGCTAAAATAAAGCAGTCCTCTGATAAATCGCTGGCTGAAGTTCGCGACGCAAATAAAGGGGTAAAAAGAAAATTCTGAAACCATATGAGCTGGTTGGGAAAAACAAATCAAAGAAAACAGCAACAGATTAAAGATGCTGAGGGAAAATGTTTAGAGGGAGAAGATGCTGTGAACTACATTACGACATTTATAGCTGCGTCTTTTCGCAACGACAATGGGGTAATCTCCCCAAGTTTGGCGGCAACACAGGACAGCAAAATAGAGAACAGCTTAGAACTCACTAGTCTTTACTGGGAAAAGGCGAAAGCAAGTATTCCTAAAACCACATCCGCAGGGATAGACGAAATTCTAATTAAGCTGATTAATGAACTTGGCCCAAGAAGCAAGGAAGCGCTGATAAAAGCATTGGAGGCAGCCATAACAAATAAGCAAATTCCGCACTGCTGGGGACAGAGTAAAATGAATTTGATTTACAAAGGGAAAGGAGATAAGATGAACATAAAATCCTTCCGTCCGATTACGATAACATCTGTTATGTACAGGCTGGCAATGCAGGCGGTGAAATTAAAAATGCAGTCATGGGTAGAAGGTAATCGGATACTAGGTAGGAGAAGCTCAGAATGGGTTCAGAAGGGGTAGGCGCTTAGATGATAGCCTGTTCGTGCTTACCTAATGCATAGAAATAGCTAAGGCGGAAAACAGACCTCTGCATTTAGCCTTTCTGGACATAAGCGGTGCATACGATAATGTGAACAGGGAACTCCTGTGGAGCATATTAAAAGATTTAGGTATCGGTCATGAGGTAATTGATTGTCTACAGGAAATCTACCGAAATAATAAAGTTGAAATTACATGGGAAGGAAAAAAAAGTACCACAACTGGGGGGGGGGGGGGTGCACAAAGGATTAAGGCAAGGTTGCCCTCTATCACCGCTGCTGTTCATGCTTTATGTGATAAATATAGAAAGAAGGCTAGAAGAAAGTAGTCTACGTTATAATCTGTCGTACAGATTAGGCAGAAATGTAGTTGAGCAGCGACTCCCGAGTTTAATGTATGCGGCCGATATTGTACTGTTAGCAGATAGCTAGGAAGTATTACAAACTTTGGTTAATTGTTCTGGAGACGAAGGAGACGCTCTAGGATTCAGTTTTAGCGCACCTAAGTTAGGTGTGATGATTTCCAATGATACAACTGACCAGGTGCTTACAGTGCAAGGCCATAAAATACCCAAAGTGGCCGAATACAAATTCCTCGGGATATGGCTAAACGAAGGGCATATATACACGGAAAAGCATGAACAGGCTCTTAGGGCAAAAGGACGAAGAGACGCCGGGATAATGAAACATAGGGCATTATGGGGGTACAACAAATGTGAAGTACTGAGAGGTATTTGAAAAGGAATAATGGTGTCGGGGCTTACTTTCGGCAATGCGGCTCTGTGCTTAAAGGCAGAAGTTCAGTCGAGATTAGGCGTAAATCAGAGAGCTGTTGGAA